>NC_142874.1:96737757-97040787 GCF_051225735.1 Oryctolagus cuniculus
TTTTTAAGAGTTATTTATTTATTTGAAAGGCAGAGTTACAGAGAGGCAGAGAGGCAGAGAGAGAGAGAGAGAGAGAGGTCTTTCTTCCACTGGTTCACTCCCTAGATGGCCGCAACAGCTGGAACTGAACTTCTTCCAGGTTACCCATGTGGGTGCAGGGGCCCAAGCACTTGGGCCATCCTCTACTGCTTTCCCAGGCCACAGCAGAGAGCTGGATCTGAAGTGGAGTAGCCGAGACTGGAGTGGGCACACATATGGGATGCTGGCACTGCAGGCAGCGGATTTAACTGCTATGCCACAGCAAAGGTCCGAATTTTACTTTCTAATTTGAGCTCCTGGTTCCTTACTCCCCTTTTCTTTTTCATGTAGTCTCTGTACTCTTGACTGAAATCACTCCACGGTGGTCTCTCAAGTTGAGCAGGCTAGATTTCGATGTTTATTTCTTTCTCTAATAATATTAATTCTGTTTCCCAGTTATACTGAAGGTAGAGATTATGGTCAGTTGGTTTTATCTGATGTCATTGTTGATTTGTATGGATTTTCAGAAAATATTTGGAAAGATTTAGATTGAGTTAGCTACCACTATACTCTGAAATCCAAGAACCTTAACTCATTAGGAACTGTCAACATCTTTTTAGTTGACAGATTTGGTATAGTTTAGAGTCTCATACAGTCTTCAAACGCTACCTTTACTTAGTATGAACAGAATCTCTGGGAGTTTATGATTTGTATCAGTCATAAACCTTCAGGGACAATGAACACTATAACTAAAGAATTACTATAAAAAATGAATAAGCACCATAATGAAGAAAAAAGGGCACTTCTGTGGCACATCTGATAACTCGTGATAAAAAAGTTGTATCTACCCTCCTTATTATTATTAAATAATAAACTAAAATAATACATTTTAATTTCTAAAAAATCAGCAATATTTTGTGCTCAGTGATTAGTTTTACTATAGCTACTGGGGTGGGGACTAATAAATTTCAAAACCCCTTAGTGAAGAAGTAACTTTGCTACTCGCAGTAAAATCTATTTAGATACAAGAGGGTGGGGAATGTCTGACTCATTAGCTGTATAAGGCCTGTGAAATCATTTGGTGTGGCCCTGACAGTTACCACAAGTGGTATCTGAAATTCAATAAGTAAATAGCCCACTAATTTTTTAAGTTGATAATTTCATATGGCCTGCAAGTGATGTTATAAATATACAAACATCCCTTAGCAGAAAGAAAAAGAAAATGTTTCCCAGCCCTGCATTAGAAGCATAAGGCAGACTGAAAGCAACTGAAACAAAAAGGTCTTACTGCTAGAGAAGATCCATGGAGTAATCTATATTAGCAGTTGGTGTATGTAATTAGGTATGCCTAGCATTGTAGCCGAGTATGGAACCTGGAATCAATACAACAAATAAAATACAAACCAAGAAATAGGAAATAAACAGATTAGTCTTGTGGATCTAGATATTAAACACTTTCTTCTTCAAAGACAAGTTAACCTGTGTTTGTCTCATAGAGTTGTTCTACACAAAATAAATAATCATATAATTCTTGTATGAAATCAGAATTTTTACTAGGAAAGTAACAAAGCAAATTTTAAATTACAAAGGAAAATATGACAGCAAGGCAGAAGAAGAGAGCCTCATTCTTCAGGAAGAGTTTAAAGTTGCTGGAGAATATTGCTGCGTTGTTTGGTGATTCTCCCCTCCATGTGATCTGTTCCCCATGTTTTAACATGGAATAAAATTAATAGAACTTTTATTATGACAAAAACGGTAATTTGGTTCTTTGTCTTAGCTTTTAATTTTTGCTGGTAGTTTATCCTGGAAGGTGATGCAGAAGTCCTGCTCTTTTTGTCTTAATGTTGAGGGATGAAAAGAGGTAGCTTATTGTTTTAATTTTTCAAACAAACATGAAATAGAGTAGCTATACTGTAATTCAACAAGCATTTACTGAGAATCATCTAAATATAATCCGAATTAAGAAACTAGAATAAACAGAAGCTGATTTCTTGGCTGGTAGCCTTCATATATTTACTGAAAACATTTTTAAAACTGAGATCTGAAGTATTTATGTGAGTAAATGAATGCCTCTCATTCAGATCTGAGATTTATAAAAATATCTTACTTAAACAAAGCGTTTTCTATAAAATCTACTATGTATTCAATTCTTGTAACTCTCATCTCTCTCCCCCTTTTTTTTTTTTTTTTTTTTGGTAAGATGGATGTATTTATTTGAAAGTCAGATTTACAGAGAGAGAGAGGGAGAGAGAGACAGATGTCTTCGATCTGCTGGTTCACTCCCCAAAGGGCCACAACAACCACAACTGGGCCAGGCAGAAACCAGGAGCCAGGAGCTTCTTCTGAGTCTCCCATTTGGGCCATCCTCCTCTGCTTTCCCAGGTACATTAGCAGGGAGCTGACTCAGAAGTGGAGCAGCCGGACTTGAACCAGCACCCAACTGGATAGGTTCTGCAAGCAGTGGTTTATCCTGAGGGGCCACATAGCCAATCACACGCTCATCTTTTAAAATTGGCAGACACTGAATTTAATGTCAAAGAAAGGGAAGAGGGAACCATTCTAGTCACACATCAAAGTAAAACTTTCATAATATGATCATTTACAATGCACAATTCAAATGTACTAAATTCACACAGTACAGATTTTTCAAAAGCATATTCTTTCTGAAATATCCTTTCCAGGGCCGGCACACTGATGCAGTGTGCTAATCCTCCGCCTGCGGTGCCGGCATCCCATATACACACCAGTTCTAGTCCCAGCTGCCTCTCTTCCAATCCAGCTCTCTACTATGGCCTAGGAAAACAGTAGAAGATGGCCCAAGTCCTTGGACCCCTGCACCCACGTGGGAGACTGAAACCGAAAGAAACTCCTGGCTCCTGGCTTCAGATCGGTGCAGCTTCAGCCATTGCGGCCATTTGCGGAGTGAACCAATGGACAGAAGACTTCTCTCTGTCTCTCCCTCTCACTGTCTATAACTTTACCTCTCAAAAAAAAAAAAAAAAGAAATATCCTTTCCAAGGACAAGTGAGACTATTGTAAAACAAAATTTTAAGTTCACATTTCCATTATACACATTATCATGTTGTATTTGTACAAAATGGAGAACTCTTTTTTGACCAGGTGCAATTTTGGTGCAAATAGTGAGATTTTTTTTTTTGTAAAACAACTGACACCAAGGAAGAATTATGAAATTAAAAGTTCTCCATCAAAAAAAAAAAAAAAAAAACATGTACAGACTCATTTAAGTTAAATGTTATCATAAGAAGACAGAAGTGTCAATGGGTCAATCTACTTAGGCAAGTAAGAATGATGAAAATAAACATTACAGAAAATTATATATTACTTTTTATGGTCTAAAACCAGATATTTTTAAATTATATTAATAAATACCTAAATAATAAATATTATCAAGTCTATTCTCAAGGGGAAAAAAGGTTTATTCGCCTTTATACTAATAAATATTCAGAACTATTTTAAAGAAAAAGCAAAAACTTAAGATCACATTAACATCTAGCTTCTTGGAATAACTTCATGTTGTGAACTAAGAGTTCGATTCCAAACTCTTACTTCTGACACATCAATGCAAATAATCTTACCCAATCTTTCTCATCCTTTAGATTGTGATAATAAACCTACCTCATGTAGTAAGGAAAAGACTAGGAAATAAATAGAGTCTGTGGCATACAATAGGTGCTCTCATGACAGACACAAGTATAGCACAAACAGAATTAAGGCAACAAATGAAAATCACTCTATACCTCTGCATTCACTGTCATACAGAAATTAGTGCATGGAAATATGACAAATCAAATGCAATAATACCATGTGTTAATTAATGAACAATTATGTAATTTCTATTTCTAGTATTTATCACACCAAAGTCTTGTCTCAATTTCAGGGGATTTTTAGTTGACTATTGATGGTTTTTCCAAGTTAATCTACATATACACACATAATTTTAAAGTAAAATTACTTTAAATAGTGACCATAAGATCTCATGTGAAAAAATGTCAAATGTTTTAGGTTATCTTCTCTGTTTCTCCTCTCTCCCCCTCTCAACCCACAAATAAGCAGTCTTTTCTAAAGCACAAATGTAGGTGTTCAGCAAAAAACAACTATAATGTTGTCTGTTAGGAAGGAAATAATGGCCTCTTTCTGAGGCTGGTATTAATGTCATCACCACCAATCAATTCCTCCTTTCTTTGCTTATCAATTTGGCTTTGAGTTTATTTTGAGGGTGGGAGGTTGAGTGGGAGGGTAGAACATGTAACACAACCTCAGCACTCAGGGATAGGACTCAAAAACATTCAAGTTATGTCAATGCAAGTTATTTGTTCAACTATATATCAATTTCTGAATGACTGCTGATTCGATTTTTTTTTTGCTTTGCATTTGAGAAAAACATAATGGAACTTACTATTTTGAGCCAGGGCTTGAAGCAGACAATCCAAGCATCCTTCTAAACTATCCTCAGTCTTGTCAACAGCTGTTATCTTCAGCTTCTTTAAGGTATCACTGAGATTATCTGTTTAAATAAAAGTGAAAAATTCGAAACTCAACCAACCTTATCACCATCATATTTCACATGGTAAAAGGATAAACAGTTAACATTAATATGCAAAAGATTTCCACTATAGTGAATTGCCCTCTATCTACATTCCAAAATGGCATTGCACTGAACTATTACAAATTTTTAAATAAATCTTTGTCCATTTAAATCAAGTATGAAGCATGTGTGAGACATGAGGAAATATTCCATAGATAACCACAGAACATCTTTTTCTGTGTTCTTATATTTTATTGAGCTTCAAAAAAAAAAAAAATCAGCTACCAACTATGGTTGAGAAAAACTAAATGTCCAAATATTTCATTTTGGTATTCTCTTGTATTTTAAATATATAAAATGAAAGCAAAATTTTGGAAAAGTTTCAAAATAATATGACTTCAAAAAATATAGTGTGGGGGCCATTATTATGGCACAGTGGGTTAAGCCGCCACTTATGACACTAACATCCCATGTTGGAGTGCCTTTTCAAATCCAGGTTGCTCTGCTTCCAATCCAGCTCCATGCTAATGTGCCTTAGAAGGCAATGGAAGATAGTCCAAATACTTGGGCCCCTGTCACTCAAGTGAGAGATCCAGATGGAGATCCTGGCCCACCCTTGGTTGTTGCAGCTATCTGGGGTGTGAACCTGCAGATGGAAGATATCTTTCTGTGTCTCTCCCTCTCTCTGCCACTCTGCCTTTCAAATTATAAGTAAACAAATTTCAGGGCTAGCACTGTGGCAGAGCAGGTTAAATCACAGCAAGTACCAGCATCCCATATGGGCACTGGTTCAAGTCCCAGCAGCTCCACTTTTGATACAGTTCCCTGCTAATGCATCTGGGAAAGCAGTGGAAGACGGTTCAAGTGTTTGGGCCCCTGTCACCCATGTGGAAGACCTGGATGATGCTCCTGGCTCCTAGGTTTGGACTGGCCCAGTCCTGACTGTTGCAGCCATCTGGGAGTGAACTAGTGGAGGAGATTTCTCTCCCTCTATAAATCTTTAAAATAAATAAATAAACAAACCTCTATTTTAAAAAAGTGATTCCTACAAAGCCTACCTTAACACTTTCATTTGAAAAACACTTCACATCAAAGTACTACTTTAAGCTGAAACACATATATTTTGGCTATGTCCTCCTCCTAAATCATACGTGGATTTCTCTAGACCACAGATTCTTAAAAAACCTCATTACGGTAGGAAAACATATTGAGGAGCCCAAAGAGCTTATCTTTATATTTCTATTGATGTTTAACTTATTTAGATATTAAAAACTGAGATTTAAAAAACATCAATTCATTTGAAAGTAAAAATTATCAACCTTTTACATGTTAAAATAACTAGCATTTTAAATGAAAATAACTATATTTACAAAATAAAAAATTAGCAAGAGTGGCTAATTATTATTACAAATCTCTATAATACAGTTTAACAGAAAATAACCTCATTCTAATATCTGCTTCTATATTCAGTATTTTGTGACGTGTTACTGTGGTTGAGTAAGTGAAAACAATTCAGCCTCCCATACATGTACAGGTAGAAAATGGAAGTATTTTTAATTATTATGTTGGATTCTTGTGAATATTCATTAATAGTATACTAAAATTTCCGGCAGGTTAGCAGCCATGTGAACTCTGAAAAAAATATCAATGAACATTCCAACTGCTATATTAAAATCCATTGATCTCAGGCTGGCGCCACAGCTCACTAGGTTAATCCTCCGCCTTGCGGCGCCGGCACACCGGGTTCTAGTCCCGGTCGGGGCGCCGGATTCTGTCCCGGTTGCCCCTCTTCCAGGCCAGCTCTCTGCTGTGGCCAGGGAGTGCAGTGGAGGATGGCCCAAGTGCTTGGGCCCTGCACCCACATGGGAGACCAGGAGAAGTACCTGGCTCCTGCCATCGGATCAGCATGGTGCGCCGGCCGCAGCGTGCCGGCCATTGGAGGGTGAACCAACGGCAAAGGAAGACCTTTCTCTCTGTCTCTCTGTCCACTCTGCCTGTAAAAAAAAAAAAAAAAAAAAAAAAAATCCATTGATCTCTTGTGCTTTGGAGCTCCTAGGCATACAAAACATCAACATGTATTGATCATTTAAAAAATATTACATCAGGGGCAGGTGCTGTGATACAGCAGGTGCACCACAGTTTAGGATGCCCACATCCCATTTTGGAGCATCAGAGATCAAGTCCCACCTCCCCTCCTGATCCAGGTTCCTATAATACACCTGGGGAGGCAACAGATGATGGCTGGGATTCCTGCCACCTAAGTGGGAGACCTGGAAAGAGTTCTTGGCTCCTAGTTTGGGCATGGTGCAACAAAGGAAACTGAGGGATTTTGGGGAGTGAGCCAGTAGGTGGAAAATCAATCTTTGCCTCTCCCTCTCTTGCTGCTTTTCAAATCAATCAATCAATCAACCAAACTTTTTAAAAAGTATTAGTACAGGAAGTTATGCTTGTCTTTCAATTGTTGACATATTTCATCACACTATTTCAAAGTAATGCATTTGTTAATATCACTAATCTTATTTTAAAATGAATATTTTAAGTATTGGGAAGCTGTCAAGTTCAAGGTGGTCTAAGTTTTCTAAAATTCTAATTTTTTTCTTGAGAACTCCAATTTTCTCACAAGCAATACTGTCAACAACTTTTTCTCTGAATGACAAACTAACTTCATTCATTCTGGCAAACAATCAAACTTAAAAAAAAAATCTCTTGGTTCATTCATAAACAAAATGGTAATCCTCAGTGGAAGGCGGAACCTCCATCAGCTCCCAAGTGCTTTTCTTTAAAGAAACCATCAGATATGATGCACTGAAAGTGTTTTATGTATACCTGCCACTTCATCATGCAGAATATTTTGAAAATGAGGACTTAAAGGCTTAGGGTTTTTTTTCTTTTGTGTGTGTGTGTGTGTTTTAAGATTTATATATTTATTTGAAAGGCAGAGTTACAGAAAGGAAGAGGCAGAGAGAGAGAGAAAGGTCTTCCATCCACCAGTTCACTCCCCAGATGTCCGCAATGGCTAGAATGGAGCTGATCCAAAGCCAGGAGCCAGGAGCTTCTTCCAGTTCTCCCATGCAGGTGCAGGGGCCCAATTACTTGGGCCATCTTCCACTGCCTTCCCAGGCCATAGCAGCAAGCTGGATCAGAAGTTGAACAGCCAGGACTCAAACCGGTACCCATATGGGATGCTGGCACTGCAGGTGGCAGCTTTAACCTGCTGCACCATGGTGCCAGCTCCAAAGGCTAGGTTTTAAAAAATACTTTTTGTAGTAAATCATGGATATTCTTTGATGGAATAGTTACATATTGTGTTCTCTTTTACTTCAAGTGTGTGCCGGCAGACAACAATAACTACAGTATAGGTTTGTGCTGCTACCCCAATTGATGCATACCAAATCACAGAAGTTTATTTACTCAAAATTGCTGCAATCACCACTTTCAGTGCAAATGGCAACATAGTGAAAAAGATAAATAATGTCTTGACGTTATGAAGCAAGTAAGTTTGCTCTCATGACTCTCCTAATAGGAAACTAAGGACCTTCAGGATTAGCATTCCAGATATTCTCTTACTTCCAAGTAAAGTACACATTTTAATAGATTTTTGTACACTGCCACCATGACAACTGCAAAAATATGATGTTTTCTTGCTATGAGTGCTAACTTACAGAAAAAAAGACTTAAAAATAGACATCAAATAATCATATCTCTAACTGAACCTACTAAAACTTGTGACTAACATAAACCTAAAACTACTCTTAATTAAAAACCCCAAGTTATCATTCACAATTAAGGTTAACATTTATTTTCTTAGGAGACACAATGAGAAATTGATTTTTTTCTAAAGTAAAATCATATCCAACTCCCTATGAGCTAAACAAAATTACAGGGCATTATAGCTCAGGTTAGTAGATATTAAATTGATGCTTCTGAAATAAACTATGAATATATAATATCTAAGTTCCCATTATTGAAAGTCACAAAAATGATCACAACACTGAGAAAAAAAAACAGGACTTAGAATATTAGTCAAATTACAATTCCTCAGAACTACCAGTCAACAAGTTATAAGAACAGTTAAGACTAACAGAGTAGTACTGTATGTTTTAAATGTACTGCCTTATCTGGTGCATACAATACTCCTAAAGCAGAATATAAATGTACTCTTATTATACTCATTTTACTAATCTAAGTACTTAGTTGATCCTTGCTTCTTCTTACTTATATGGTTTATAAGTGAAGGCACAGAAAAGTGAAATAATTTGTACTAAAATCACAGAGGTAGAAGAGTAAGACTCTAGATTTAAACCAAAGCACTTTACTCCAGGGCACATTCTTTTAACCTATATACCCTATTGTTTCCCTAGTGTATTTAATGAGTACTTACTTGTACATTACCATATTAGAGTCTACAAGAGACTATTTTGAAGATAAATATTTGAATGTAATTAACATTATAAAGTAAAACAGTTACATTATAAACTAAGGTTTTAAAAATTAGATAAAAATTACAAAATACAAAGTAATTTTTTTAAACTTTTATTTAGTAAATATAAATTTCCAAAGTACAGTTTATGGATTACAATGGCTTTTCCCCCCCATAACTTCCCTCCCACTCGCACCCCTCCCCTCTCCCATTCCATTCACATCAAGATTCATTTTCAATTCTCTCTATATATACAGAAGATCAATTCAGTATATATTAAGTAAAGATTTCATCAGTTTGCACCCACACAGAAACACAAAGTGTAAAATACTGTTTCAGTACTAGTTATAGCATTACTTCACATTGGACAACACACTAAGGACAGATCCCACATAAGAAATAAGTACACAGTGACTCCTGTTGTTGACTTAACAATTTGACACTCTTGTTTATGGCGTCAGTAATCACCCTAGGCTCTAGTCATGAGTTGCCAAGGCTATGGAACCCTTTTGAGTTCGTCAACTTCGATCTTATTCCAACACGGTCATAGTCAAAGTGCAAGTTCTCTTCTCCCTTCAGAGAAAGGTAACTCCTTCTTTGATGGCCCGTTCTTTCTACTGGGATCTCACACGCTGAGATCTTTCATTTAGGGTGTTTTTGGTTTGTTTTGTTTTGTTTTGTTTTTTTGCCAGACTGTCTTGGCTTTCCATGCCTAAAATACTCTCATGGGCTCTTCAGCCAGATCCGAATGCCTTAAAGGCTGATTCTGAGGCCAGAGTGCTATTTAGGACATCTGCCATTCTATGATTCTGCTGTGTATCCCGTTTCCCATGTTGGATAGTTCTCTCCCTTTTTTATTCTATCAATTAGTATTAGCAGACACTGGTCTTGTGTGATCCCTTTGACTCTTAGACCTATCAGTATGAACAACTGTGAACTGAAATTGATCACTTGGACTAGTGAGATGGCATTGGTACATGCAACCTTGATGGGATTGAATTGGAATCCCCTGGCACATTTCTAACTCCACCATCTGGAGCAAGTCCAATTGAGCATGTCCCATATTGTACATCTCCTCCCTCTCTTATTGCCACTCTTATATTTAACAGGGATCACTTTTCAGTTAAATTTAAACACTTAAGAATAATTCTGTGCTAATTACAGAGTTCAACCAATAGTATTAACTAGAACAAAGAAAATACTAAAAGAGATAAAGTATTAAATTGTACATCAACAGTCACAACAAGGCCTGATCAAGTCACAGTTTCTCATAGTGTCCATTTCACTTCAACAGGTTTCCTTTTTGGTGTTTGGTTAGTTGTCACCGATCAGGGAGAACATATGATATTTGTCCCTTTGGGACTGGCTTAATTCACTCAGCATGATGTTTTCCAAATTCCTCCATCTTGTTGCAAATGACTGGGTTTCGTTGTTTTTGACTGCTGTATAGTATTCTATAGAGTACATGTCCCATAATTTCTTTATCCAGTCTACTATTGATGGGCATTTGGGTTGATTCCAGGTCTTAGGTATTGTGAATTGAGCTGCAATAAACATTAATATGCAGATTTTCTGTTTGCCAATTTAATTTCCTTTGGGTAAATTCCAAGGAGTGGGATGGCTGGGTTGTATGGTAGGGTTATATTCAGGTTTCTGAGGAATCTCCAAACTGACTTCCATAGTGACTTTATCAGTTTGCATTCCCACCAACAGTGGGTTAGTGTCCCTTTTTCCCCACATCCTCGCCAGCATCTGTTGGTAAATTTCTGGATGTAAGCCATTCTAACTGGGGTGAGGTGGAACCTCATTGGGGTTTTGATTTGCATTTCCCTGATTGCTAGTGATCCTGTACATTTTTTCATGTGTGTTTTGGCCACTTGGATTTCCACTTTTGAAGAATGTCTATTGAGGTCCTTGGCCCATCTCTTAAGTGGGTTGTTTGTTTTTTGTTGTGGAGTTTCTTGATCTCTTTGTAGATTCTTGTTATTAACCCTTTATCTGTTGCATAGTTTGCAAATATTTTTTCCCATTCTGTCGGTTGCCTCTCCACTTTCCTGACTGTTTCTTTTGCAGTACAGAAACTTCTCAATTTTATGCAATCCCAATAGTTAATTTTGCCTTTGAATGCCAGTGCCTCCTGGGTCTTTTCCAAGGAGTCTTTGCCAGTACCTATATCTTGCAGGGTTTCTCCTACGTTTTCTAATAATTGCATGGTGTCAGCTCATAGATTTAGATCTTTAATCCATGATGAGTGGATTTTTGTGTAAGGTGAAAGGTAAGGGTCTTGCTTCATGCTTCTGCATGTGAAGATTCAGTTTTCCCAGCACCATTTATTGAACAGATTGTCCTTACTCCAGGGATTGTTTTTGGATCCTTGATCAAATACAAGTTTGCTGTAGATGTTTGGGTTGATTTCTGGTGTTTCTGTTCTGTTCCATTGGTCTATCCATCTGTTTCTGTACCAGTACCATGCTGTTTTGATTCTAACTGCCCTGTAGTATGTCCTGAAATCTAGTATTGTGATGCCTCTGGCTTTGTTTTTGTTGTACAAGATTGCTTTAGCTATTCGAGGTCTCCTGTGTCTCCATATGAATTTCAGCATTATTTTTCCAGATCTGAGAAGAATGTCTTTGGTATTTTGATTGGTATTGCATTGAATCTGTAAATTGCTTTTGGGAGAATGGACATTTTGATGATACTGATTCTTCCAATCCATGAGCGTGGAAGATTTTTCCATTTCTTGGTATCCTCTTCTATTTCTTTCTTTAAGGTTTTGTAATTTTCATCATAGAGATCTTTAACGTCCTTGGTTAATTTTATTCCAAGGTATTATATTGTTTTTGTGGCTACTGTGAAAGGATTGATCTTAGAAGTTCTTTCTCAGCCGTGGAATTGCCTGTGTATACAAAGGCTATTGATTTTTGTGCATTGATTTTATATCCTGCTACTTTGCCAAACTCTTCTACGAGTTCCAATAGTCTCTTAATAGAGTTCTTTGGATCCCCTAAATAAAGAATCATATCATCTGCAAAGAAGGATAGTTTGACTTCTTCCTTCCCAATTCGTATCCCTTTAATTTCTTTTTCTTGCCTAATAGCTCTGGCTAGAACCTCCAGAACTATATTGAATAGCAGTGGTGAGAGTGGGCATCCCTGTCTGGTACCAGATCTCAGCAGAAATGCTTCCAACTTTTCCCCATTCAATAGGATGCTGGCCATGGGTTTTTCATAAAATGTTTTGATTGTATTGAGGAATGTTCCTTCCATACCCAGTTTGCTTAGAGTTTTCATCATGAAAGGCTGTTATAGTATTTTATCAAATGCTTTCTCTGTGTCTATTGAGATAATCACATGGTTTTTCTTCTGCAGTCTGTTAATTGATTGTTTTGCAAACATTGAACCAACCCTGCATACCTGGGATAAATTCCACTTGGTCTGGGTGGATGATCTTTCTGATGTGTTGTTGCATTCTATTGGCCAGAATTTTATTGAGGATTTTTGCATCTATGATCATCAGGGATATTGGTCTGTAATTTTCTTTCAATGCTGTATCTTTTTCTGGCTTACAAATTAAGGTGATGCTGGCTTCATAGAAAGTATTTGGGAAGATTCCCTCTTTTTGGATTGTTCTGAATAGTTTGAGAAGAATTAGAGTTAGTTCTTCTTTAAATGTTTGGTAGAATTCAGCAGTTAATCCATCTGGTCCGGGGCTTCTTTGTTGGGAGGGTCTTTATTACTGTTTCAATTTCTTTCTCAGTTATGGGTCTGTTTAGGTTTTCGATGTCTTCATGGTTCAATTTAGGTAGATTGCATGTGTCCAGGAATCTATCCATTTCTGATAGATTTCCCTGTTTGCTGGCATACAAGTCCTTGTAGTAATTTCTGATGATTATTTTTATTTCTGTGGTGTCTGTTGTTACGTTTCCTTTTTCATCTCTGATTTTATTGATTTGGGTCTTTTCTTTTTTAGTTAGTTGGGCCAATGGGTGTCAATTTTGTTTATTTTTTCAAAAAACCAGCTTCTAGTTTGGCTGATTTTTTGTAATGTTTTTTGGATTAAATCCTATTGATTTCTTCTCTGATTTTAATTATTTCTCTTCTCCTGTTAGATTTGGGTCTTGTTTGCTGCAGTTTTTCTAGATCCTTGAGATGCACTGAAAGCTCATTTATTTGGTGCCTTTCCAATTTCTTGATGTAGGCACGTATTGCCTACATTTGTCTGTTTTATGTAACTTTTTTTTTTTCAAAACTAATTTCTTTTCCCAACTTGTTTTCTAACTTTATCAAAAATTATCTCCCTGTCTTTCCCCATAGATACCTACACTGGCATCAGGTTCCTTTTTAATTCTTTCTTTTCCCTCATCCTGTCAATAATACTTCTTGCTTGACATCCCTTCCATTAAGTTTCAGTTCATCCCTGCCCAATCCCCCTAAGGCTTGTCCTTTGCCTTAGGTCCTCAGGTTTATTCTTTGTCAATGTACCTACCCATCATTCACAGCTAATCACCAGCTGTGATGCAACCTCCCCTACCATATTTTATGCAGTATCTTTTTGTTACAATCAATGCACTACTTGGCACATAGGTAGCAACCAGTAAATGAGTGAATGAGTGAATAAGGTAATCAACCAGTTAGTTTTAGAAAGCTGTCTAGCTACCAGCCTTTGTATCATATACTTGGGGCCAAAGTGTGCCAATAGAGAAGGGAAGGGAAGCACTACCTGTGAAGTTCTTACTATACACTCCATAGGATCAGAAATATAAATGGAGGGATTTAGTTTTTTAATATAAAAAGAGATCGATTCAAGTATTTAAGAATATAAAAAATAAGAAAAATTACAAAGAACAATCTACTTTCTAAAAATTTGTAATCATTAAAACATTCAGTCTTTCCATGGGAATAATTACTTTCATATTAATTTTTGCAGCATGAAACAGAGTGGTACTGGCACAAAAACAAGATGGGTAGAGCAATGGAACAGAATAGAAACACAAGAAATAAATCCATACATCTACAAGCAACTTATCTTTGACAAAAGAGCTAAAATCATTCCCTGGAGCAAGGACAGTCTCTTCAACAAATGGTGTTGGGAAAACTGGATCTCCACATGCGTAAGTATGAAGCAAAACCCCTACCTCACACATTACAAAAAAATGCACTCAAAATGGATCAAAGATGTAAATCTATGACCCAGTACCATCAAATTATTAGAGGACATTGGGGAAATCCTGCAAGATATTGATATAAGCAAAGAGTTATTGGAAAAGACCCCAGAAGCACATGCAAACAAAGCATAGATGAATGGGATTACATCAAGCTGAGAAACTTCTGTACTGCAAAAGAAACACTCAACAAAGTGAAGAGGCAACTGAATGAATGGGATAAAATATTTGCAAGCTATACAACTAATAAAGGATTAATATCAAAAATCTATAAAGAGCTCAAGAAATTCAAAACAACAAAACAAACAATCCAGTTAAGAAATGGGCAAAGGACTTGAACAGGCATTTTTCAAAAGAGCAAATTCAAATGACCAAGAGGCAAATGAAAAATGCTTAGGATCACTAGCCATCAGGGAAATACAAATCAGAATCACAATGAGGTTTAACCTCACCCCTGTTAAAATGGCTTTCATACAGAAATCAAGAAAACAACAAATGCTGGTGAGGATATGGGGAATGTAAATTGGTACAGCCACTGCAGAAGACAGTACAGAGATATCTCAGAAATCTGAATATAGACCTACCATATGAGCCAGCCATCTCGGTCCTGAGAATTTACCCAAACAAAATGAAATCAGTATATGAAAGAGTTATCTGTACCCCCATGTCTATTGCAGCTGAATTCACAATGGCTAAGATATGAAATCAACCCAAATGCTAGTCAATTAAAGAGTAGATAACGAAATTATGATAAATGATACCATGGAATACTACATAGTGGGAAAAAATAGAATCTTGCTGTTTGCAACAAAATGGATACAACTGGAAACCATTATACTTAGTGAAATAAGCCAGACCCCCAAAGATAAATCCCATATATTCTCTCTGATCTGTGGTAACTAATAGAGTTCCTAAAAGGTAATATAGAGAAGTGAAATTGACACTTTGAGATGTGATGATTTTGATCAGACTTTGTCTCAACTATTGAGAAGTTTTTTTTTCATACTATTTAATGAACTCTTTACTTAGTGTAGGGTTCATCTTATGAGTATAAAGTTAATTGAAACTAGATCTTTGTAAAAAGTAAGAATAGAAATAGGATAGGGAGGAGGAAGAAGGGTGGAAGGGAGGGTAGGAAGAATCACTATGTTCCTAAATGTTTACATATGAAATATATGAAGTTTGTATACTTTAAATTAAAGTTTTAGATTAAAAATTTATTGCAATGTGAAAACGCTTTAGAAAAAGTTCACTAAACTGATTTGGAGACAATCAAAGCTTTCAACAGAATTATTACAAATTCAAAAGAATGAAGGGGTCAGTAAAGAAATCTTGCTGTGAATCTGTTTACAAAGTGCTAGAATGTTCCGTATCTTGTTTCAAGTAGTGATTACATGAGTATCTTTGTCAAAATTCATCAACCAGCACCTGTCTATTTTCCTGTGTGTGAATTAAGATAGTACACCATAAAATAAAATGATTGGGACAGGAACCCCTTTTCCACTGACCTCAAGCTTCCTCATGACGGAATATCTATCATAATGGTACTTCTACCTTTTCTGCCTCCTCAAGTAGCAGATGCACCCCTCCACCCTCCATTTTCCAAGAGAAGGATGATCTATCTAGCAATCTGAGAAGGAAGAACTGGACATGCATAGCTCCGCTGCTTAGGGGCTATGCTTAAAAGAAGAGGCAAGAATTCTCTGTTCCACCATTTACTGTTCACTTGTCCCAGGAATGAAATTAGTAAGTATTGTCTAATTCAGCAGTGAAGTATCAAAAATCTCATGGTGAATATACAGAATCCTTCACTCTAGACATTATTAATTATAGTATTAGCAGACTACATATTATTTACATTCCTGATGCTTCTAAACTTGGATAAGGAACAGAGAATGTAATTTTTTGGATTGCTTCTAACTACGATAGTAAATCTCAATCATGAATTTTTATCACCTATTTTTCATGTAAATCTAGATTTCTATATTTAACTATGATTTACAATACTGAAATCGTTCTTAAAAAATGTCCCAGTAATGAAAGAATGACACAGATACTTCTCAAGGAAGGTTTCAATACTTAGTATTAATAGGCAAAGTTAATTAATATTTTTCTTAAAAAAATTTTCCTGCCAATAAAGCAACATATGGTCTAGTCTGTCTATGTTATAGAAAATGTGGTATCTACAAAGGGTTAAAGCAAAGTTGATTTGGTCACTAATCGGAGCCTTGTTAACCAGCTGATCCTAAAGCTATAATCTAAGCAAGTCCTCTAAAACTCTATCAAAATTACACCAGCAAAGATTAAATAATTATTTTGACAAAGCTAATAGATTTTCCCCCATCTTTTTATTTGACTTTCTTCATTTTTAGGACACTTGAACTTCAAAATGCCAAACTTTGAAATTTGGCCTTGGCCTTTAACAGCTTTTTCCTCCTTGTCCATCCTTTTAATGTTGGTGTGGCCATTGTTCTGCCCACAGCCCACTTCTTTTTCTGAGGGACAGATGCACTCTGGTGGACTGAGAAAGTAGGCTGTCTTTACTTCAGTCCTTCCTTTAACCAGCTTCCTTTATTTACCTATTGACACGAGGAATTGCCACATTCTAGTCCTTGTTACATTTGGATAAAATCTGACTACATTTTCTCATTACCCTGATCAGCTATCATTCCGCATGTCCCTGCTGAAGACAAGAACAGCTATACTTTCCTGCTAAAACATTTTTTAAAAACTTTGCCATGTTTTCTCTTTGCTCTTATAATCCTGTACACTATTAGGCACCAGAAGCTCTTAATGCTCAACTTTTCTCTTCTACAAACCAGAAACCCAAATTATTTTTAAATAATTTTACCCAGAATAATTTTAATAACATAACCCAGAAATGGTAGCTTTATATTCAAGTTTATTGGACCTAAAATATTTTAAACTGTTAATTCTATCAATTCACTATATGCTAATTAAGTAAGTGGGTGTGTGTGTGGATGGATGGACAGATAGGTGGGCATGGTTACCATCTTGGGACAATTATACCATTACTGACGGTAAAACCCACAGGATACGGCACTACTAACTGAGCTTAAAGTTCAAGACCTTTCTACCGGGGCCATAATTGTGGCACAGCAGGTAAAGCCACTGTCTGCAATGCTCTCATCCCAAATGGAGTCCCGGCTGCTCCACTGCCAGTCCAGCTCCCTGCTGATGGACTGGGGAAAGGAACAGAAGATGGGCCAAGTGCTTGGGCCCCTGCATTCACTTCAGAGACCTGGAAGGAACTCCTGGCTTTGACCTGGCCCAGCCACTGTCGCTGTGGCCATCTGGGGAGTGAATGAGCAGATAGAAATTCTCTCTCTCTCACTCTCTCTATAGCTCTGCCTTTCAAACAAATGTTTTTTTTTGTTTTTTAAAGATCTTTTACCCTCCTTCAAATGTCATTCAGTTCTTTTCTGAACCTACAGCCACTCAGTTATAGTGATACTCTTTTAGAAAGAAGAGATTAGTCTAAGAATATCTTACCCTTGAACCTAATATAATTTTCACAAAACTAGTACCAAAGCTTTCCTAGCATCATTTTTACACACATCAAATGTAAAAGAAAAATCATTTCTTTGCTAATGCAGTTTTTAAGCACCTAGAATGTCGTCAATGCTTGAATGGAAGAATTTCAAATTCATCTCAAAATGAACGGCATTAAGTCAATGTGAAGCACTTGGCTTACAGAGCTGGGAATAATAACTATCTCTCCTGAATATTATGTTTCACTTATCTTAAGGGTTTAACATCTGATAGAATGAAGCTATTTTTAAAAACATAAAATAAGAAGAAATAATTGTTTTTGTTAGCATGACAAGTGAAAGTATTATATTTAACAACTGTAATATTTCAGATTTTTATTATATTTACTGATTTGGTTTCTTGTTTTGTTTAATATATATTTATGGAGTTAGTCCTGAGACAATCTGAAACTCAACAGCTCTTAACAAGTTAACATATTTCATATTCCATTAACCTATACAACATGAGAATACTGACTTATTTTTTGTTTCTGAATGATAATGAATTTCTGCTAAGTAAAGAACACAAAGACCAACAAAGGATTTCAAGTCTCATGTAGCTATTGCCTCCTCCTCGCTTTTGATGGATCTAGAGTAATATATAATTGCTATTTTAATTTGCATTTTATATTATTATAAACATCAGCATCTTGGCCAGCACCGCAGCCCAATAGGCTAATCCTCTGCCTGTGGTGCCGGCACCCCGGGTTCTAGTCCCAGTCAGGGCGCCAGATCCTGTCCCAGTTGCCCCTCTTCCAGTCCAGCTCTCTGCTGTGGCCTGGGAGTGCAGTGGAGGATGGCCTAAGTCCTTGGGCCCTGCACTCGCATGGGAGACCAGGGGAAGCACCTGGCTCCTGGCTTTGGATCAGCGCAGTGCACCGGCCGCAGTGGCCATTGAGGGGTAAACCAACAGTAAAGCAAGACCTTTCTGTCTCTCTCTCAGTCCACTCTGCCTGTCAAAACAAACAAACAAACAAAAAAGCATCTTTTCATATTTGTTGGCCATTTGAATTTTATTTCCTCTAAAGTGTTTATTCACATTCTCTGTCTAGTGTTCAAATAGGTTTTTCAGTCTTGTTCTTACTGTATCACAGCAACAGTAGTCAGTAAAGACTTTTGTCTACTACCTATGTTAACGTTTTCTCCCCAAATCTATCATTAATCTATGGGCTTTGTTTAAGCATCTTCCTCCTAGTTTTCTTTTACAGCATCCGGGTTTTAGGCACAGTTAAGAAAGTTGCTTGGGTTCCCAGCAAATGCTTCACGTATCTTACAATGTTATGATTCTTTTAGTTTTAAGTCTGATTCTTTGGAAGTTATTTTTATGTATGACCCAAGATGAGGGCTTCCTTTTACTTTTTTGCATGAGCAGTAGTTTTTAATATTCCATTCTTTCCTCACCAAATTAAACTGCCACCATTGGCTCATACCCAGAAAAATATTTCTGATGTCCTCTTTCTTCCAATGATCTCTGTCTACTCTTACACTAATACCATACAGATGGAAGCACACTGGCTCTAATGTTCTGTTTTAAATGCTAGTCTCTGACATTACTGTTTCCGTTTTCCTAGCTATTCAGATTTTTTCGTCCAGAAGATCTTTAAAATCATCTCACTGAATCACTCCACAGTGAATGAATAAATGAACAAACAAATGAATAAAAACCTGGGCTGGCGCCATGGCTTATTTGGTTAATCCTCCACCTGCAGCGTTGACATCCCATATGGGCGCCGGGTTCTAGTCCTGGTTGCTCCTCTTCCAGTCCAGCTCTCTGCTGTGGCCCAGGAGGGCAGTGGAGGATGGATCAAGTGCTTGGGCCCCTGCACCTGCATGGGAGACCAGGGGGAGGCACCTGGCTCCTGGCTCTGGCTGTAGCGGCCATTTGTGGGGGAGGGGGGTGTGTACCAAAAGAAGGAAGACCTTTCTCTGTCTCTCTCTCTCTCTCTCTAACTCTGTCAAATAATAAAAAAAAGAAAGAAAAATAAAGAAAAAGACTGAACTACAGTATTTAAAAAAAATGAATAAAAACCTGAGTTTATAACAGGAATTACATTAAATTTGTATTTTAATTTTGGGATCACTTGATTCTTTGCTGAAAATAATTATTCCCATTTGTAAACTGAGCTACTTGAATATGATCACATATTCAGCTACCAACAAAACTCTCAGAAGTGGGTTTAAGTCCCCTGAGTTTTTTATGCATACCATTATAAGATCAGCAAATACTGATCACACTATCCCTTTTTTCTAATCTATATTCCAGTCTCCAAACAAGATCAAATGAGAAAATGGCTCCATACTCTATTATTTCACAACCTATTCATTTTACTGTTAGATTAACTTTAATATAGAAAGCTTTCCCTTCCGTTCTTAATACCAATACAAGCCTCCATGAGTCTCTGAGGATGGGGGTAGATGTTCTTATATAAACACACACCCAAAAACTGAAGACACAAGCACTTATTTTTAGTAAGCTAAAATATAAGCAGAAAATTCATGCCTCTAATTGGTACTGCTGCTATAGATGCTTGCTGTCAAAATACCAACTACAAAGATTAAAAAAAACCTAAAAGCTTAGAAATAGTTTTAAAAAGTTATTATTTATTACTTACTTCCTAATTATCATTTGGTCACAGAATAAAAAACTGGAAAGTTAAAGCGAATATGATGTTAATAAGAATGTGCCTTTTCCTTTCAACTGGTTTCAGGTTCCACAGCATAGTTTAATGTGAATGTCACTAAACGTTAACTATGATAAGTAAAGGTTCTATATATGAACAAAAACACACCAGTTACAAGTTTATGTATGCAGGGCCAGCGCTATGGCGCAGGTTAATTCTCCTCCTGAGGCGCTGGCATCCCGTATGGGCTGCTCCTCTTCCTATCCAGCTCTCTGCTAAGGCCTGGGAGAGCCAGTGGAAGATGGCCCTAGTGCTTGGGCCCCTTCACCCACATAGGAGACCCAGAAGAGGCTCCTGGTTCCTGGCTTCGGACCAGCCCAGTTCCGACTGTTGTGGCCATTTAGGGAGTGAACCAGTGGATAGAAGACCGCTCTCTCTGTCTCTCCCTCTCATTGTCTGTAACTCTCTCAAATAAATAAATAAAATCTAAAAAAAAAAAGTACATGTGTGTAACATCCATTTTTAAAGGCAATTTAAGCAGTACTTAGAAACACAGTAATGTTTGCAATAATTGAAGAAAAATAAAATTAAGAGCTAGAGATTATTATAGTAATTTCCTAATCCAAACTAAACTTCATAAAATTTGCGTTCTTATTTTTTTTGTCTTCATTAGTTAACTTACTGTTTTAACATGCTAGCATGCTTACTTACACACATGGGCTTTGTTCCCACTGTGCTTCTCTAGGTTGCAATGAAATTTTAACTCTTAACCCATTCGTCAGTTATTCACACAACCATCTGTCCATTCAATAAACCTTTTTCATCCCACAAGTTATAACTGAATATCTCACATCACTTGCCTCCCTTTCTTCAGAAAAGAAAACTTAAGATTTCATAAAATATAAGGGCTGGGGCCAGCCCTGTGGTATAGCGGGTAAAGCCGCCGCCTACAGTGCCGGCATTCCATATGGGTGCTGGTTCGAGACCCATATGCTCCACTTTTGATCCAGCTCTCTGCTATGACCTGGGAAAGCAGAAGATGGTCCACATCTTTGGGCCCCTGTACCCACAAGGGAGACCCACAAGAAGCTACTGGCTCCTGGCTTCAGATCAGTGCAGCACCACTGGCTGTGCGGATCTGGGGAATGAACCAGCAGATGGGAAACCTCTCTCTCTCTCTCTCTCTCTCTGCCTCTCTGTAACTCAGCCTATCAAATAAATAAATCTCTAAAAAAAAAAAAAAAAAAATAAGGGCTTACTAGTTTTTTAGTCTCTCATAGGTAGATCAAAAATTGTTGTTGGTATATTTCTACCATCATAAAATTCTTGGACGGATACCTATACTACTGCCTGCGGTGAAAATTTAATAAATCCTGACAAACTTACATTACTTTCTGAGGCACCTACACTTGCACCTTTTATACAAATTATAGCATAAAATGTGGTAATTCAGAAACATTTTTACCAGATCAGCATTGTGGCACAGAGGATTAAGCCTCTGCCTGTGATGCCAGCATCTCATATGAGCACCAGTTTGTGTCTCAGTTGCTCCACTTTTCGATCCAGCTCCCTGCCAATCTACCTAGAAAAGCAGCAAAAAGATACTCAAGTACTTGGGCCCCTGCCTATGTGGCAGAACTGGATGAAGCTTCTGGTTCCTGGCTCCTGGCTCCAGCCTGGCCCAGCCCCAGTTATTGCAGCCATCTGGGAAGTGAACCAGCAGATGGAGGATCTCTCTCTCTCCCTCCCTATCTCCGTAAATCTGCCCTTCAAATAAATAAAAATAAATCTATAAAAAAAGAAATATTTTTATTAAGATGGGCTACACTAAAAACAATGACTTCATTTTGCTCTAAGTTTTCTTCTCTTCTTCAGGTATCTAATAAAAACTTTTTATTTCAAAAACTCTTCACTCATTCTTAAATGGAGTTAAAAGTCTATTCTAGTTTGACTCAGAAAGCGTGGTCAGTCATATTTGATTAGAGAGTCAAGAGTCTGACAGACGATCTTCACAACTACAATATTAAACCATAATAGGTAAGAGCAAGACACAGTTTGTTCATTTACCAAGTTCAAAATCTATTTCACAGTTGTCAAATATGCTAGTATATAACATGATCCAAATTGGTAATAAGTTGTCTTTTTTTTAAAACACATACTGATTCATATTGAGATCTAGGCTATATTAACTCATCTCAGAATTGAGAGAGAAAAATATGAGGGTGATTTCTTAGCAGTCTCCTAGACAAAAAGATTTAAGAAAGTCTCATATCAAATAGTGGTCAAAACTTGGGATGTTATAACGCAACAGATAAACAGACATGGTTTAATAGCATACGTTAAACAGCTGTAAGGAAATCCAAGCATTATTAGTGGAACAATGTAGATGAAATGTATAACCTGCCAATTACAAACAGCTTCAGTGCAGAGGAACTGCTGGAACGATCTCCATACACAGAGAAGCTCCAAAAGATGCTGGGAAGTTGGAGTTAGACACTTTCAAACTTCACTTCTGTACAGATAAACTGAATACAAACATGATAAAGTAGAAACTCTCCAAATACAAAAATATCCATTTGAAATATATTTGCCCTGCTCCAGCTCCTTTATACAATGTGCCTGGAAGCCAACCTAAGCCCTCACACCACTAGTACTCTTATCACCAGTATTCTTCCAGAATAATGTCTTAGCTTATTCATATTATCCTGTGTTTACCAACTTCTCAGTCCTGATTTGTCTCTTAGCTCTCAAATTCCACTTACCCTCTCAGATTTAGTATACTGATCTTGGACTACTATCTTAGCAATGAGCTTCTACTTCTCAAGTGTCTGCTACTCAAGTGTCTGTCTACAATGCCTTGGCTCCTGATACTTAAATTCAAGGATAAAAGATATCCTGCCTCCAAATTCTGCCCTGGACTCTGGAATATGCTTGACAGAGAGAGATGATATAAATTCAAAAAGAAGAAATTCTGCCTAAAAATGTATGGGAATTTTTATAGCTATACAAGTTAAACAAAGAGAAATGTTTGGGGTTATTTACTGAGAATTCTAAATTGTCTTAAGATTCCTCAGTAGAAAATATTCAAAGCTATGACTCATCATATACAATGGTGGGAAAAGTAGTAAAGACCCTCCTTTATAAAGCTCTATAGTAATAGAGAACAGGACTAAAGGTTGACATGTAAGGCTAGATAAATGAGGCTTTCTTTAGCAGGAAAAATATATAGAGAAGTATTCCATTAAGATTGGTGCAAAACAGTCCCACTTATTAACCTAATAAATAACATGGGAGAGATACTGTACACTGAAATTCATAAAATTTTTTAAAGATTTTATTTATTTGAAAAGCAAAATTAGAAGGAGAGAAAGAGAGGTCTTCCATCCACTGGTTAACTCCTCAGATGGCCGCAATGGCTGGAGCTGTGCCAATCCAAAGTCAGGAGCCAGGAGCTTCCTCCAGGCCATGCAGGTACACTTTCCCAGGCCATAGTACGAGCTGAGTCAGAAGTGGAGCAGCCGAGACTTGAACCGACGCCTATATGGCATGCTGGCACTGCAGGCGAACGCTTTACCCACTATGCCACAGCATTGGCCCCAGAAATTCATGAATTTTTAGGCAGCATCAACTTTTTTGGCTAATGAAATGTCAACACAGAGGTGCCGGCACTGTGGCATAACGGGTAAAGGCACCGCCTGTGGTGCCATCATCCCAAATGGGCGCTGGTTCAGGTCCCAGCTGCTCCCCTTCTGATGAGAAAGCGGTAGAAGATGTCCCAAGTCCTTGGGCCCCTGCACCCATGTGGGAGACCTGGAAGAAGCTCCTGGCTCCTGGCTTTGGATTGGCTCAGCTATGGCTGTTGCAGTCAATTGGGGAGTGAACCAGAAGATGGAAGACCTCTCTCTCTCTGCCTTTCCTTCTCTCTCTGTGTAACTTTTTCACATAAATATAAAAAAAAATCAACACAGAAAAACAATACATGCAGTGTCATAAATGTGACAAATGAGTTTAACATAGGCTAATATTAGGTAATACATTAAGAATTTTTAAAAATCTAATAAAAAAATACTGTCTGAATTATCATTCATGAATCTACAAAGGAGAGACTGTCCCAGGATACCACTATCAAAAGAAAAAAGAAATTCTGAGATCAAGATTTAACAAAAAAATTTAGATAAAAATTAAAACAGAAAACATGATTAATAGCCTTTCTTAAATCTATAATGAGACATGCATTTAAAAATAAATAAAATTCAAACAACAGATTTTGACAATTATCCACTTACTTGTGCCTCAGCTACAACTACCCTTATTGCCTAATGTGTAAAAGCTTGACACTTAAGTATTTTTCTTTTGCCAGATTATATAATAAAAGTTTTGTCTATAGAGGACAATAGATAGGAAGATGCTCTCCTTCCTACTCAGCCTATGTGATATTCTCCAGTGCCAATCACCTACAAGTCATAGCTTTCACCACATATTCTCACACCATCTTTGAACACGGTAGCAGCACTGAAAAAGGAAAGCCCCAGGCAGGTCAAGTCTGCACCCTAGCACAGGTCACACTGCTTCCTTCACTATCTCCTCAGCCTTGGAAGTACACATGTTGGAAGCCCTGCAGGACACATCACTTGAGACACTCTGGCCCACACTGCACACCGAAGCATGCTAGATTCCTGGAAGAAGCATCTCCAGCTCCCAGTTCTAGCAGTACCTGCGTGGGTAGCTTCAGGTTCCTATGCATACACAGCTCTGGTACCCACCCACCACCCTCATCTTGCTAGTTTGTCAGAGTTGTTCCTATGCATCAGGCAACATTGAGCCAGTCTGGCCTGGGTAACCCAAAGAACTTCTACAAACCCAGAGGGTTAAAACCACATCTTTTAATGAGAATCTGAGCTTCCAACAAAGTTAGTTCCTCCTACCTTGGATACATTCCTGCTGGCCTAACTGCCCTTCATAGTGTGCACTATTAATCTTTTATAGTTATTTCCATACTACTGTTTAAAAATGGTCATTAAATATTCTCCATTTAAATAACTGTGCATTGGGAGACAATTCTTAGATTTCTTGGCATTCCTGCATGGTTGGAGTTTCTAATCAAAAGACACCAATAAGCTATAATAAAAGTAGTCTCCCACCCTGAAAACATTATAGGATTGTAAAAAATTCCCCTTTTCTTCCTAGACATTTGCTTTCAGCTTACTTTTAGAGTATGTAATAAACCTGGAGATGCCTTCCACTTTCCAAGGGAGGATTTTTTAAATTCCAGAATAAATATAAGAGGTGTGTGTATATTTTTAGATAGGTAAATGTGCCTGCCAGCAACGCCACATAAACTTACAGTACCAAATTTTAGGGTTCCTCTCCTGGTGCAACCTTGTAGAGGGTAACACCAGGTTGTCAGTGAGTGGTCCTGTGGTAATTTGGGCTTGGGCAACTGACATTGAAATATTCTGTAATAAACTAGTCTGTGACCTCAAGTTTCCTGTTAGAATATCTATATAGGGGCCAGATCTGTGGCATAGCAGATTAAAGCCTTGGCCTGCAGCGTCAGCATCCCATATGGGCACCGATTTGAGTCCTAACTGCCCTACTTCCGATCCAGCTTCCTGTTCATGCACCCGGGAAAGCAGGAGGATGGCCCAAATGTTTGGGGCCCTACAACCCAAGTGAGAGACCCGGAAGAAGCTCTTGGCTCCTGGTTTTGGCCTGGCCCAGCCCCTGTCATTGCGGCCATTTGGGGATGGAAGACCTCTCTCTCTCTAACTCTACCTTTCAATTAAACCTTTATTTTTTTTTTAAAGAGTATCTTATATGTAAACACATAAATTTAACATGGTATGGTTTTTGTCTTCTGACTGGACCTAGACAGATATATAAATAGCCCTGAAAGAAAAACAAAGATATAGGTGAAAGGATTATTTGCTCTTTTCAATGAATAATATCATAATCCATAAGATCATGAATATTACATACAAGGTGACTAATAACAAGATAGATCTCAAACTTCTACTCATTTAACAATATGAACTAAGTGCTTACCAAGCACCAAACACTGCACTAGATGCTAAAAGTAAACAAATGAGTACATCACAGCTCTGTTCCCTAGTTTCTCACAACATAGAAAATACCCCATAGTTTTAATTTTTTTAGTGGAAATTACCTTGACATGTCCCACTTCACTCCTGGAAGCAACCAATGCTATTAGTTTCTTACGTATCCTTACAGAGGCATTCTGAATATCTATATGCAATTATCTACATTTATACACACACAGACACACACAAAATTTCAAAGCGGGGCTGGCATTGTGGCATAGTAGGTAAAGTCACTGCCTGTGATGCCGGCATCCCATATGGGCACCGCCAGTTGGTGTCCCAGCTGCTCCATTTCTGATCCAGCTCCCTGCTATTGCGCCTGGGAAAGCAGCAGAAGATGGCCCAAGACCTTGGGCTCTTGCAATCCACATGGGAGACCTGGATGAAGCTCCTGGCTCTGGCTTTGGCCTGGTCCAGCCCCAGCTGTTGTGGCCATCTGGGGAGTAAACTAGTGGCGAGACAATCTCTGTGTGTAACTCTAACATTCAAATAAATAAATAAACCTTAAAAAAAAGCTTGAAAGCATAAGCAATGTAAAAGTTATGATGGTACCACCTTTCTCATGATAATGATCTATGGTTTGAATATGATTTGCCCCCAAAACTCATGCAGCACTTTGCATTTTTTTAATTAATTTATTTGAAAGAGTCAGAGAGAGAGGAGGGGAGATAGAAAGAGCTCTTCCATCTGCTGGTTCACCCCCTAAATCGGCAGCAAGTCAAGGCAGGGCCTGGCCAAAGCCAGGAGCTTTATCCAGGTCTCCCATGAGGGTGGCAAGGGCCCAAGCACTTGGACCATCCTCCACTGCCTTTCCAGGCCAATATCAGGGAGCTGGATCAGCAGTGGAGCAAATGGGACATGAACCAGTGCCCATTTACATGTCACCATCACAGGCAGCAAGCAGCCTTGTCTGCTGCTATGCCACAATTCCTGCTCCACACAGCAGCTTAAACTCCAAAGCCAGTAAGTTAAATTAATCATATCAAGGGGGTTTGAAGCTCAATTAAATTATGCTGTTTAGGAGGTAAGTCTGGTGAAAAGTCTTTATGTAATTAGAGGCATGTCCTTTGAAGGGAGTTCTTACAAGACAGAAGGTTCTAAAAATCTGAGTCAGTTCTCTCTGTCTCTCTCTCTCTCACTGTCCACTCTGTCAAAAAAAAAAAAAAAAAAAAAATCTGAGTCAGGCCCAGACCTGTTCTTTGCTTCTTTGTTCACCAAATGATCCTTCCTTGGCACATCCTACACCTCTGTCTCTGCTGTCCTCACTAGATGGCAAACCAATGGGGTTGCCCAACCTTGGACCTGAACCACCCAAACTGTGAGCTAAATAATCCCTTATAAAGATAATTGACTTGGGTATTTATCTAGTTGTAGTGACAAAAAAAGGAATATATGATTTTAATAAAAATAACCACTAACAAGGCAGGCATTCGGCACAGCAGTTAAGATGCCATTTGGGGTGCTTGCATTCCTAGGTTTGAGTCCTAGCTCTATGTCTGATTCCAGCTTGCTGTTAATGCAGACCCTGAGAGGTGGCTGGTGATGGCTAAGGGGGAGATCTAGATTTTTAGCATCTGGTTTTGGCCTGTCCCAGCTGCAGACATTGTGGGCAGTTGGAGAATAAAACAAAAGATGATGATGCTGGTGTTGTGGTGCAGCAGGTTCAGCCACCACATACAAATGCTGGCATCCCACATGGACACCAGTTTGTGTCCTGGCTGCTCTGCCTGCAATCCAGCTCCCTGCTAGTGTGCCTGAGAAAGCAGTGTAAAATGTCTGGACCCCTGCCACCCATGTGGGAGAACCAGATAAAGCTCCTGGCTTTGGCCTGGCCCAGCCCTGGCTGTTGCAGCCATTTGGAGAGTGAATAAACCAGCAGATAGAAGATTTTTCTGTCTCTCCCTCTGTTTGTAACTCTGCCTTTCAAATACATATATAAATCTTAAAAATTAAAAAAGGTGAGTTTGGCTGGCGCCACGGCTCACTAGGCTAATCCTCTGCCTGCGGCGCCAGCACCCCAGGTTCTAGTCCCGTTTGGGGCGCTGGATTCTGTCCTGGTTGCTCCTCTTCCAGTCCAGCTCTCTGCTGTAGCCTGGGAAGGCAGTGGAGAATGGCCCAAGTGCTTGGGCCCTGCACCCTCATGGGAGACCAGAAAGAAGCACCTGGCTCCTGGCTTCGGATTGGCATAGCATGCCAGCTGTAGCGGCCATTTCGGGGGTGAACCAACGGAAAAGGAAGACCTTCCTCTCTGTCTCTCTCTTTCACTGTCTAACTCTGCCTGTCAAAAAAATAAATGAATAAAAATAAAAATAAATAAAAAAGATGAGAGTTCAATCTAACTTTTAAATAAATAAAAATGTTTAAAGTATCCATTAATATAATTATTTCAGAAAATCATATTAACTACTACTGAACTAAAATTCCCTGGTAATTTTATGACAGTATTATTTCATTCAGTGATAACCAACCTAGAACACTCTCTTCAAAGTTACAGGGAAAAAATGATTTAATTTTTTCAAATACACCAAAGTGAAGCTCCTACTGTAAGAATAACATTAAAATTAACATCAAGGGGGCCAGCACTGTAGCATAGCAAGTTAAGCTGCCACCTGCAGTGCCAACATCGCAAATGGGTGCCAGTTCAAGCCCCAGCTGCTCCACTTCTAATCTAGCTTCCTGCTAAAGTGCCTGGGAAAGCAGCAGAAGATGGCCCAAGAACTTGGGCCCCTGCATCCACCTGGGAAACCTGGAAGAAGCTCCTGGTTCCTGACTTTGGTCTGTCCCAGCCCTGGCCAATGCAGCCATTTGGGGAGTAAGCCAGCAGATGGAACTCCTCTTTCCCCATCTCTCTCTCCCTTTCTCTGTAACTCTTTCAAATAAATAAAATAAATCTTAAAAAAATTTAATATCAAGGACAATCACTAAATTTTCAATTGGAGAGGCCAGCAGATATTAATTTGTTCCTAGGAAGTTTTATTAGACTCCGTGTCAGTGAAAATACATAAATTTTAATGGTAACTATCCTTATTAATTTAAGAGTTCAGATTGACAGTTTTCATTAACCAAGCTGGTAAATGGAACATAAAGCTATGATGAAACCTGCAGCACTGTTTAAACATGTGCAATTCTTCCCTGTCTTTTAAAGCAGTTAACTAGTATTTATTTAAGGGAATTATGGTAAGAATAAAGAACAAGTAAAAAACCATAGGGCAATACAACTTACCAGACAGAATTCTCTATTAGGCTACCTTCATTTAAAACTAAAGAAAACTCAGTAAACATTTATGTAGCAGGCAGTTCTCACTTTGATTTATTTTATAATAGCAATCTATTTCTTACTGAGAAAATGTTATCTTTTCAGTTTTATAACTATTCCAATTATTGTTATATAATAAATCATCCCAAACTTGCTGCCATAAAACAAAAGCCAATTTATTACACTCACAGATTCAGTGAACCAGGAACTGACAAAGAACACACTGAAGATGGTTTGTCTACATTCCACAGGGTCTGGTCCTCATGCAATCTCAAAGGTTAGGGGTGATACTGGCATTTCAATGGCTACAGCTGGAACCATTTGAATTATCCAATCATCCATTCACTCACTCACACATGTACTGACTAGTCAGAAAGATCTTGAAGACCAGGATTACTGACTGACACCTAACACCTGAGACAGTTCTATTAGGCTGGGCCTCCTAACAACACGGCAGCCTCAAGGTACTGACTTCTTGGGTCTCCAAGCACAGTGTTGTCCAACAAAGAAGTGGAAGCAACATTGCCTTCTACATGCAGGACTAAGAAGTCACACAGAATCATTTCTACTGTATTCTGCTGGTTCCAAGTAGGTAATATGCATACTCAAATTCAATAGAATTAGACCCAAATCTCAGTGAAAAGTCCTAAGTTCTAGAAGAATATGTAAGACTAGAGATATTGGTACAGCTATTTTTGGAAAATATAATTTGCTACTATAACAATACTGACAACAGTTTTGTTAATGCTATAAACAGCATTATACTGATTAGTTTTATATGGAAATATTTCCAGAAGTGATGGTATTTTCATCTTTGGATATGGAAATTAAAGTTCACATGGATATTATTATATGTAAGTTATAACTATCTTGTGAAATAGGTGTGATTATCACCCACATTTTATTAGAAGAGAAAACTGAATAGAAAAGCTGCATAACTTGCACAGAAGAAGCGCCAAAATTAGGATAAATTCATTTGTAGGAAGAATCTTTAAAAAGTTTGTCTGTGGTACAGCAGGTAAAGTGCTACCTGAGACACCAGAATCCCACTCATATGAATGCCAGTTCATATTCCAGCTGTTCCACTTCCAATCCAGCTCCCTGCTAATGGTCTAGGAAAAGCAGCAGCAGATGGCCCATGTATTTGCACCCCTGCCATCCATATGGGAGACCTCGATGAAGCTCCTGGTTTGAGTGTGTCCCAGCCCCAGCTATTGTGGCCATCTGGGGAGTGAATCAGCAGATGGAAGATGTCTCACTGTCTCTACCTCTCTGTCACTCTTTCAAATAAATTAATTAATCTTAAAAAAAGAATTTATTGAAAAATTGGATTAAAAGCATGTTTATTTGGGTGCAAAATTTTTTTAGAAAACTCAGATTTATGAAAAAAACTGCATGGATTTCATTTTTACACCAAAATAAATTCATATCTTTATAACTTCATTTTCCACAAATCTTTTAAGATACCCCTGTATTTGTCTTAAAGTCCAGGATCTTTCCACAGAATAGGCAGGCAGTTGGCATTTTGCAGTTAACAGAAACTCATATAAAACTCATCTAAATGAGAACTATGCAATGTAAGGACTGCTTGTATCTTGCTTATATAGAAGTAAACTCTTCAAAAATGAATTTATAATCCAACCAGGTTAGCTACCAGCTAACAACTGTCTATATATCTAAAAATGCAACCGAAAAGTAACAATCAAATCTACAGAGCAGTCTCTGCCATATTATATTAATACAAAATTTCTATTCTAGCTTTCATTAAGTGATTAACTGAATAAGGAAATGAATTCTAGGTGCACATGCGCGTATATGCACGTGCACACACACACAAAACCTGGGTTGTTATACATATGAGCACTTGCATATGCCAGAAAAACTATAACAGATGCTGAAAAATCTCTAAGGGTGCTTTCTATTTTTATCTATTTCTATTATTCATTTTTTACAATATTATTTACCTACAGTTACAATCTGAGTTTGTGCAGAAAATGTGACTACTTGTACTACTTGTTTTGTCACTTTTTGTAATATCTAAAAGGCTGTCTTGTGTTTCTGATTTGATTGGTATATTGTACAAACCATATAAATCCAGAAATGTGACACAATGGACAGTTATTCTTTCTTGAATCTTAACACAGTATTACCCTTACCCAAAAATGCAATTTTGCAACTAAAAGGATATGAATCAGCCTATATAAGTTTTTTCTCTGCTCTGATTATAGAGACCAAATATACAATTTTTTTCAATTTTTTACTTTTTTGAGAATGAGAGAGACAGAAAAGAGACAAAAGAGCAAGAGAGCAAGAAGGTGCACTGCTTCACTTGCCAAATGTCCACAACAGCCAGGTGGGCAAAGTTGGGAATTCAATCCAGTTCTCCCATGTGGGTGACAGGAATCCAAATACTGCAGCCATGGCTGCTGCCTCCCACAGTCTGCATTAGCAGGAAGTTGGAACCAGGAGCCCGAGTTGGGGTTCAAATTCAGATTCTCTGATGCAGGATGTGGGTATCCTAACTTGCTTATTAACCATTAAGTCAAATGCCTATGCCTCTATCATAACTTTTTTTGTTGTTTAAATCACAGGAACAGGTATTTGGTGTGGCAGTTAAGGTATCCCTTGGGATGCTCACATCCCATATGAAGAGCCTGAGTTTAGGTTCTGGCTCTTCTTTCAACCCATTTCCTGCTAATGTGCACCTTGGGAGTCAACAGGACTTGGGTCCCTGCCACCGATTTGGGAGCCCTGGACTAAGTTCCATGCTCCTGGATTCAACCTGGCCCAGCCCTGGCTGCTAAGGGAGTGAACCAGCAGACAGAAGATCTCTGTGTGTTTCTCTCTCTGCAGTTCAAATAAAAAATTTTAAAAAATAATTTTTTAAAAAACTTACATGATGTGGCTTTTTCGCAGCTTTGAAAGAAATGTTTTTCTAAAAGTACAATTCCTGGTATATCTCCACAAATTAGGAGAATTTACTAGTCATCTGAAAATTTTATATAGTTTTCTATAAATTTTTATATAGTTTAAACAATAACTTAGGATTTAAACTACATATTTTATGTACTCCTTTGATATGTAATTATTTTGAATACTTTTATATAATTTTTTAAAATACTTATTTGAGAGGTAGAGTTACAGAGAGAGGGAGAAACAGAGAAAGGTCTTCCATCCACTGGTTCACTCCCAAATGGGCACGAAGGCTGAAGCTGCGCCTATCCAAAACCAAGAGCCAAGAACTTCTTCTGGGTTTCCCATGTGGGTTCAGGGACCCAAGCACTTGGGCCATTTTCCACTGCTTTCCCAAGCCACAGCAGAGAGCCGGATCAGAAGAGGAGCAGCCAAGACATAAACCGGTGCCTATGAGACGCCAGCACCACAGAGGCTTAGCCTACTATATCACAGTGCTAGCCCCTATATAATTTTTATATATTTGAAAATGCTTTCTGGGGCTGCACAATGGTTCACAGCTTGACTGCCGCACTTCTGATTCAGCTCCCTATTAATGCACATGAGAGATCACTGGATAATGGCCCAAGTGCTTCTGCCCCTGCCACCCACATGGGAGACCCTCAAAGAAGCTCCTGGGTTCAACGTGGCCCAGCGCTGGTCCTTGCTGTCAGAGGGTGGAAGATCTCTTTCTGTTTCTCCCTCTCCCTTTGTAACTCCACCTTTCAAATAAAATAAAGTTTTTTGAAAAAGAAAAGGCTAAGATATAAGAAAATAATATTTCTTAGAAACAATCTAGTGGCCCTATTGTACTTTGAGGATTTTTTAAAATATCATGCTATCATTTTCCTAGAAGATGTATTTACTGCTCAAGAGTGAAAAATAAGGAAACAAAAAATACAACAGATCTTGCTTTAGACTAATGAAGTTCCAGTTAGATAACTGAAATTGAAGGTTTCCATATTACGATTTGTCCTAGTTGTATTTGAAATAGGCTTGGAATCTATCCTTGGGTTTCACTAATATTAGTTAATATTGGCCGGCGCGTGGCTCACTAGGCTAATCCTCTGCCTGCGGCACCAACACAGTGGGTTCTAGTCCTGGTCGGGGCGCCGGATTCTGTCCCGGTCACTCCTGTTCCTGTCCAGCTCTCTGCTGTGGCCCAGGAAGGCAGTGGAGGATGGCCCAAGTGCTTGGGCGCTGCACCTGCATGGGAGACCAGAAGAAGCACCTGGCTCCTGGCTTCGGATCAGCGCAGTGTGTCGGCCACAGCGTGCCGGCTGCAGCAGCCACTGGGAGGTGAACCAACGAGAAAGGAAGACCTTTCTCTCTGTCTCTCTCTGTCCACTCTGCCTGTCAAAAAAAATTAGTTAATATTAATAATTATAATATTTTAGAGGCATATACAAAATGGGGATGTTAAGAGCTTATTTGACCTGTCAAAGACTCCACTAAACAGTTTGTAGAAAAGCAAAGAACTTATCCTCTCATTCTAAAATTCAGCTTAACCATGACTGATGACCACTTATATCATTAAGAGGCTGACTGTGCTCTTGACTGTTTAATTTTCATAATAATTTCTTAATTTTAAAAGAAATTAATTTTCAAAAATACAAATTCAACTTAATCACACTTTTAGACACAATTAAATCTTTAGTAATTCAGATACCTCCAACAGCCAGACAAATGTAGTATTCATGAGTGAAATTTGTAGGATGGATGATAACAGAAAGCAATGAACTGGGAACCTCACACCCTGCCCAAGTAGAACTATAACTTATTGTCATTAATGAGAATCAAGGCTAAGGGAGGCTAATTTTTTTAATCTTTCAAAAAAAGTAGATAAAGCAGATTTTATTATTTATTAGAAATTTCTTTGTAGTTAAATATGAACTAATTCCTAAAACTTCCCTAAGAAAATATATCTGCATGGTATTTGTGGCTCATAGACTGCAGGTGTATAACCTTTATTACAAACATGCCTATCACCACTATAGGATAACGCTGTTAAATTAGAAGCAGGAGCTTGATCCAAACCTACAGTGACTCTATGACATCAACACACAGTATTGACTGAATGTCCACAAGAAATTTGAAGCATTAAGTTAATAAAACTATATCACTGAACATGTTTTGAAATCCATGTAGCAAATTTCGAAAGCAGTGAGAGACTGGAATGAGGTCAGAAAAGAGTTTCATGAGCTAGACTATGGAGAGTGATTAAGAAAAGAGGTAATCCTTTACCAGAAGAAGCACAGAAGAAGGAATAATAGGAGCAGAGGTATACTGCTGCTGTCTCTGGTATTAACAAGGAACATCCAGGGGACAGTGACAATATCAAAGGGAGATATTCAAGAGGACTTTAAAAGTTCATGGAAAAAACAAGAGTTTATTTTGGCACAAACACACACACACACAACTGAGATCCATGTATAAGAGGGTTCTTCAAGGGATACACTCTTGGCACAGCAGTTAAGATGTCGCTTCTGACACCTACAACCCCCATCAATGAATGTAGGAGTTCAAGTTCCTAGCTCTGCTTCCCATTCTGGCTTTCTGCTAATGTGCATGCTGCAAGGTAGCAAGTGGTGGCTCACATACTTGGATCCTTGCCACCTACATGGAGACCAGATTGAGTTAGGGCTCCCGGCTTCACCTGGACCAGTCACAGCTGTTGCAGGCATCTGGGGAGTGAACCAGCAAATGGAACATCTCTCTCTGTCTCTTTGTCTCTTGTATTTGTGCCTTTCAAATAAATGTTTTAAAAAGAGTATTCTTCAAAAATTCCATGGAAGTACGTATTACGAAGTAACTATGCATGGATTTCAAAATATTTTTGCACCAATACAAATTTATATTTTAATTTCATCTTCCAAGAACTTTTTGAAGTAACCTCACATTTCAGAGTTGTGAGAAATATAACAGTAGGGCTAGTGTTGTGGCATAGCAGTTACGTGTCATGTCAGCATCCCTCATCAGAACACTACCTTAAGGTCCAGCTGCTCTGCTTCTAGTCCAGTTCCTTGTTAATTCACCTGAGGAAGCCAAATGTTTGGGCAAGTCATCCATGCGGGAGACCCTAGCATAGAATTCTGGGCCCCTGGCTTCGGCCTGGCCCAGACCTAGCATTTGCAACCATATGGGGAGTGAACCAGCAGATGAAGAGTTCTATCTTCTCAATCTCTCTCTCTTTCTGCCTATCAAATAAATAAATAAATATTTATATATAAGTTAAAAAATAAATCTTTCATATATATATGATATAGCAAATTTCCATGGCTCTCGAAAGCTAAGAGTTTAAACCTAATGTGATAGGCAATTGAAATAATTATTAAAAAATTATAAAAATAATAATTACTTCAGAGTGTTATAATTGATGTGGCATCTTTTAAAAAAGATTACTCTGTCTTAGTACAGAAAGGATGGGAGAGCACAAAGCCTAGCAGACAATGAAGAAATGGTCTCAGTAGTACAATAAGGTGGAGACAAGGGCCTGGGCTCTTACTAATGAAAATGTGAAGAGTCTCCCATTAATCCACTGAATCCTTGCTGTTACCTTGTTCCTGTAGGTGTGCATGCACACACACACACACACACACACACTTTTGCCTAGCCTGAAAGAGGGATTCTGTACTCAACTTTGATTAGCTTTCCCATATAGGTTTGTAGGCTCAAGGAAGCCAGATTATTTGTTATTCAAGAGATCTCTATATGAGACCTCCAGATTGCTGGTTTTTTGGAATTTAAAGATATTTCAATTTGAAAATCTAACACTTCAAATGATTATATCAGGGCTCTCTTTTTACTTTGATTAGGGATTTGATGGTCGGTGAGGTTAAGAAACAAGTCTGAGTTCACATATTTAGTAAGGGCCGTGCTGGAATTAGAGTTTTGATTTCCTACTTCCAATGTTAGTGTTCTTTTTATTATACAAGGATAGCTCCAATTTGTTAATGAAGAAGAAAGACAAGAATCACCCTTTCTAATATTCACTGGGGAAAGGTAAGGTAGCACAGCTTTACTCCTACAGCAGAAGTTAGCACACTAAGGCCACAGATAGGGGTGGCTTTTATATTTATAATGGTTGAACAAAATGAAAAGAATATGTATTTCATGACGTGAAAATTAAATTTCAGTGCCCATAAATAATTTTATCGGTACACCACTCATTCCTCTGTGTGTTGTTTATAGCAGCATTCACATCATCCACAACCTTGCTGTTTGATGCACTACAAATTGCAGTGACACAGTCATGACTCACCAGTGTTTCATGTATCATGTATACTGTCAAACCACAAGATTTAATTTTGGTCATGTCAAAACAAGAAAAGTATACAGATGGTCCCCAACTTACAATGGTTCAGCATGATTTCTGAAACTTTACGATGGTACAAAAGCAATAAGCACTCAGTAGAAATCCTAATTTGAATTTTGATCTTTTCTTGGTTATCGAAATTCATTAAGATACTCTCTTATGATGCTAGGCAGGGGCCACAACTCCAAGTCAACAATAACAAGGGTAAGTAACCTATTCTCTATAGTATACTGTGATGTTAAACCACGATATCCATAGGTTAAATGCATTAAATGCATTTTGTACTTACAATATTTTCAGCTTACAGTTTATAAGGACATAACCTCATTCGTTTAAGGCATTTAAAGCAGTGTGTAGACTATGTTGTTATTGAGTTAGATAGCAAGCCACTGTACTATGCAATGATACTGTAGCTCTGCTACAAAAATAGAATACACATTGACATTAACCAATTCATCAGATTACTAACGCATATGAAAGCATTGTCAGAGAAATCAGGAAACATAAAATACCTCATCATAGCAGAATTTTTTCATGAAAATGAAGCTGCAAACATGAGTGGCTCCAGAAAGGAGGGCTGCTTACATAAAGATAATTAAATTGTATTTGACAGCACCAACCAAATAGATATTCCCAGAGAAGATAACTTTTTAAGAACAGCTTTCAGTGAGAACAGCTACTTGAAGGGAAGACAATGGGAGCAATATCAACATTTAATGTAACTTAAAAAAAAAAAAAAAAAAAGATGAAGAGGTTTTCCCCAGCTCTTGAGTTGACTGAAAGATACTGGTACTACTTTATTTTTATTTTTTTTAAGATTTATTATTTATTTATCTGAAAAGCAGAGTTACAGAGAGGCAGAGGCAGAGCAAGAGAGAGGTCTTCTATCTGCTGGTCCACTACCCAAATGGCCGCAACAGCTGGTCCGAAGCCAGGAGCCTTCTACGGATCCTCTACATGGGTGCAAGGGCCCAAGGACTTGGGCCATCTTCCACTGTTTTCCCAGGCCACAGCAGAGAGCTGGATCGGAAGTGGAGCAGCCAGGGCTAGAACCGGCATCCATATGAGATGCCAGCACTGCAGGCAGCGGCCCCATCAACTATACCAGAGCACTGGCCCCTACTGTTTTTTTTAAGAAGTCCATCCCAAGCTTGTAGTGACTAAATAAGCTTCTATAAAGAGTCTGTATAGAAAATAATTGGCAAGCATATTTTCAAAGTTGAGAAAACACTATTTCAGTACAACCTGAAGTGGAATCTGCTAAGATGTATTACAACAGATAGTGGCAGAAATATATGAGGAATAGAAAACTGTTTAGTTGAACTTATGTGCAAAGTTTATGGTTCATCAGTCTGGTATTCATCAATAGGTTTTTTTATAGGGAAATATTTTAATTTATTTCATATCACTGAACCAGTAGTACTGCCAGTGAACTTCGTTTGCTTTCACAGATTTAACTATCATCAGTTCTATGCATTTCAATCAGAAATAGAAAGTGAATATCTTAACTTGTTTTATTTTGCAGAAGAAGTTCAATAGTTTAGCAGCTTTAAAGTTTTATTGTAATTTATTTGGGCTCAAACGCACAATTGAAATTTTCTATGCCAAAAGAAATGCCAACCACTATTACCAAACAATGAATGGCTCTGAAAGTTAGATTTTGTAGATTTGATAACATTTCCTAATGAATCCGACCAGAAAGTCAGGTAGCAACATGCTTTTATGGTTACTTACACCACAGTAAATCAATTTGACACACTGTTCAAATCACAAGTTAAAACCAATCTACTTCATACTCTCCATTATTGTCAAAAAGTAAAACAAGACCTTCCTACATACAGAAATTTCAGAGATAAATTTTGTAACTTCAAACTGTAGTCCTAGCAGTGCTTTTCAGACCTTGTTGCAAGTGCAAAGGAAATTTCCTTATTTCAAATGTAACTGAACAGTTGAGGGGCTCCTACCAAACCATCCACTGGAAGCAGTTAATCTGCATGCTACATGGCAAACATCTAAAGTGGAGTAGAAAATAATTCTATAAATGTCTTCCATATAATAAATATGCTCATTAAAAATCATATGCAATTTGCAATACCTATCTGTGTGCAAAAAGCCTTCAAAGATAAAATTTGTAAAATCGCACTGCAGATCTGCATTAACAGATGAACATCTGGACTCATTCAGATAGGATAACTATGAGTCTCAAATAAGTGAAATTATATCCCCCAAAAAGAATTCCTTACTTTTCATTTTGTACTACAATAAGCTATGTTCCATTAATATTATATTTTGAATTTGGTAAAAATATTCATGAGTACTTGTTCTCATCATATGTATATTCTCTCTTTTCTACATTACATCCTTGATTTTTGTCTCTTGGCATGTAAAGCCTAAAAGATCTACCATCTGGCCCTTTATGGAAAAAGCTCATCAACCTCTACTGGAAGGGTGGTGCTTTTCCAGTGCAGCATCACCAGGGAATGTCTTGACAAGGCAAATTGTGAACCGATCCCACACTCACTGAACCTGAATTTCTAAGGACATGCACAGTAATCTTTTTTTAACAAGCTCTCCAGGTGATGGCTGTGCAAAAGTTTGCAAACCTTGCTCTTGCACTTCCAGCTTCCAGACTGTGAAAGAATAAATTTCTGATCCTGAAAAATCATTCCGCTTCAGGTATTCTATTACAGCAGCATAAAATGAATTAAGATAATAACCTATTCTGATATCTTTATTTTTGCTCTTTTCAATATGTTAATGAGCTGTTTGACAAATTAAAATGTCTAGGAAAATAATTTAAATTTTCTCTTATCAGTTATCTAAAGAATTGGCTATACAAAATTTATGGGGTTCCCCAAGGAGTAGGTCTTCCCTATTCCTTTCTTCCTGATGTTCATGATTGGATAATAAACATTTAGGCAATTCTGATAGCTGTTGCTGGTGCCACCAATAACTCCAGAATTGCCAAGTTCAAAGTCAAGTGACCAGGAATTTCTGGAGAGAGCAAACCACATTATTACCCCAAAAGTGTACAAAAGCTCCAAGATCCCATTATGAAAGCAAAAATTTCTTGAATCTCAAAATGAGTTATAGGTATTATAACTTTCCAAAGAGACTTCATAATAAGACTCAACTAAGGATAGTGAACTTAGCCATCTCCAACAAAAGGTATGAGGAGCATATAGAAAACATTATAATACCAACGTAAGAAAAATTATTTTACTTTTTAATCATCTATGCTCTTTTAAAATCACAATTTCTAGTAATTATCAGCTAATAAAAATATGTGATCACCCCACCTTGACTTGCAAAGATCAGGCAAAAGTGGTATTTTTTTTTAACTAATTCATTCCTGAACTTACAATTAAGAGAAAAGGACCATCTATAAAGTTGATATATACTTGCTTCTGCAGAGAAAAATACAACTCCAGGAATTAAGAGTATAATTGGAGATACAAGAATAACCTGGAAAAGTCCCCAAATTCACAATGTCTGATAGTAAACTGGAAATGGTAAAATCATTTATCAATAAAGAGTTTTCTTTATGCAAAATTATAAAATAAAGTCATTCTAAATTCACCATGCATTTTACAAAAAGAACTGTAGTATGCTAAATCACAATGATATAAGAAAATGGAGTATCAAAGAAGTGAGAAAGCACTATTAAAAATTATTCTGAGGCAAATAAATAACATTTGCCACTCCAAGTAATGTGCAACATTTAAAAAAAAATCTATGCTTTCTTACAGATCTTTAAACAAAATAAGGAATACAGCATGAAAATACACAGTGAGCTGTTTTTTCCTACTCATTACCCGCTTACTTTACAACTAAATTCCATATTTACCATACCTTTCTTAAGTAACCTGTTTGGAAAATATAAAAACTGTCCATCAGTATGCTTCAGTGATTCTTTTCAGGACCTTCTCATTACCTAGTACCCTCACCCCCACCCCAATCCATGGTTTCCAAAGTCCCTTATAGAAAATGAAATAGTACTTGCATACAACCTATACGTATCCTCTCATGTACTTTAAATCATCTCTAGATACCTACAATACCTAACACAATGTACATGTGTATTGTTTGGGCATAAGGATAAAAAAAAAGTCTGTACGTGTTCAATATAGACTTAATTTTTTCCCCAAATATTTTTCATTCCCAGTTGGTTGAATCCATAGAAGCAGCAGGTATGGATATGAACAGCTGATCATACTGGGTAACATCCTACCAAAGTATATGAACTTAAGCCTTTTCTCAGTCCTTTATCACTGATTATTCTGTAGAAATAGACATTATTGGGTCCAGCACTGTGGCATAGCTGGTAAAGCTGCTGACTGCAGTGCCAGCATCCCATATGGGCATTGGTTCTAGTCCCGGCTGCTCCAGTTCCTATCCAGCTCTCTGCTATGGCCTGGGAGAACAGTAGAAGATGGCCCAAGCCCTTGGGCCCCTGCACCCGCATGGAAGACCCAGAAGAAGCTCCTGGCTCCCGGCTTCAGATCGGCTCAGCTCTGCCCACTGCGGCCAATTGGGGAATGAACCAGCAGATGGAAGACCTCTTTCTCTGCCTCTCCTTCTCTCTGTGCAACTCTGACTTTCAAATAAATAAATAAATCTAAAAAAAAAAAAAAAAAAAGACATTATTGACCATTTATTCTTTCTTGAAATCAACCATATGATTCTAGTCTTTCACTGCTACCTACTTTGGTATTTTTTCAGTGTCAAATCACGCGATTCCTTTTCCCTAACTCTGAGGGCATTCCTCAAAATTCTTACCTTGGACAGATTATCTTCTTTTTCTTTGTTGATCCTTATCCTCTATCAACTTCAAATATCACCTCAGGATATCTGTGGATCACTTCTAAATCTCTAGTTCAAACCTTCTCTTGAGAGTTACAAATAAACGTTTAATTTTTTCTACCTATTTTAGTCAGCACATTTCTACCATATAAAGCTATGTGCCACACAGTGATATTACAAATACATTCAAAACCTAATATAACAGAGTCCCTGTCATTAGGGAGCAGAGACAGGCCAAAATGTCCAACTCAACAAGTTCAAATGGGTTCTCATGTTTCCTCTTCCAATGGATTGAGAATGTATTAACAGATCCCCACATTGTCATTATCACCCAGGCAATCAAGTGCCATAATCTAGTTCAGGACATGAAACATTTTTACTGGAACTGCAGCAACTCCCTTCTGAAGCATTCTCTCATTTCTCATCTAACCCATTCTGCACTCAATTGACAGATTTTCTTAATTACAGATGTAATCTATAACTTAACTGCACAAAAATGTTTAACAATTACCCTCAATAGACAAGTGATGTACAAACTCTTCTACCATTTGGCATTTAAGGTTTTCCAGTATCTGGTCTACTAGAATTTTTTCATCACTGTCACCTATGATTTCTTTATCTTTCACATGGTTAATCACATCCTAGAAATTCCTCAAAAGTTCCCTATCTCTGGATTTTCATTTCTATCATCCCTCCCCCTCATTCTGATTAACAGTCTCACTTCTGCCATTTAGAAACTTAACCGACCTTTGGTTCAAATAACACCATTTCCCTCAAATGTTTTCTCCATCCCTTGAATCCATATTAGATGTAAAGTTCTCTTGTATCACTTTAACATTCATTCCTGTTACAGTTATTTGTGATGTGTTCCTTAAAATCATAAGCAACTGGGGCAGGCTCTGTGATGTTGCAGGTTCAAGCTGCCACCATATACCATCTGGGCATGGGTTCGTGTCCCAGCTGCTCCACTTCCCATTCAGCTCCCTGCTAAAGGCCTGGGAAAAGCATTGGAAGATGGCCCAAGTGCTTGGGCCCTTGCCACTCACTTGGGAGACCTGGGAAAATCTCCTGGCTCCTGGCTTTGGCCTGGTCCAGTAGCAGCCGTTACAACCATCTGGGGAATTAACCAGCAGATGTAACACCTCTCTCTGTAACTCTTTCAAATATAAATTTAAAATAAAAAAGATTACAAACAACTTGAAACATGAATGTTTACTCACCTTTATCCTCTCATAGAATATGGTACATGACAATAAATATTGTTTATAAATTATATAAAAATATATTTATATATTGTGTTTATATATTCACAATATTAAATATTGTGAATTTATAGTAAAGTATACACATAAATTAATAGTTATGGCCCATAAGGCTATATAGTAATTTTTCTTCACTTTCTTATGGAGAAATGTCAGTCATGAGAATATATATTTTTAATCACCTTATTTTTGAGAAGACAGTGATTTTTTTCCCCTTACCATTAACCAACATATGTTCCACCTCATATATATATGTGTGCATGTAAATATGCAGTACATATGTATACATATACATATTAATATATGTATATAATATAGATGTATATTAATATGTATATATTATATATACTATATGTATTAATTATTGTAACTTCCTTGGCTCAAATAATTGCTTTCCAGGGTTTCAATTTTATATTATTGTATGTACCTACTGAGCATACACAAAACAGCTTTACCATTGGAATGGCAGAACAGAAAGAAACGTCTTGCCTAAGTCTGACCCAAAGCCTGACAGGATCATCCAACTTTTTCTTCTCTTTTAAAAAGAAAGAGGCTATAGTATAAATATTCTTCCCTGTTGTGGCTTCTTCCACATTTCCATAACACCTACCAGCGCAAAGGTTTGTTCAAAGTTTGTTCAGAGCCTATACTTTTAGGTTCAAATGTTGAAAATTAAAAGGTAAGTGGTTTAGGTCCAACAATTAATTTGCCAAAGATTTACTAAATGCCTACTACGAGAAAAGCACTGAGAGAGACACAAAAATTATTAGGACATACTTTTCATCTTTTGAAACTCATGATTAATAACAATTCCATTATAAGGCAGATTATGTAAGTGCTAAAAAGCTTCTACCAAGGTACCAACAAGTACTATAAGAGAAACCAAACAGCTTCTATGGTGTCAAATGAGTGATGGGCTTCTAATTGGACTTTTATTTTTTAAATTATGTAATAGTATCCACTATTTTAAAGATTAATAATTTTTAAATAGGCAATTTCATTTGTTTTAGGTATTTTTATTCAGGTGTGTTGCAACTGATTTGGATTTTTCCATTTAAAAAGTACTGATTCAACATGAATGCTAAAATTTTTAGTCAAATGGGTTTTTAAGTTACTTTGACACATGGGGAAATGCATTTTATAGGCCAAGCTTGTGGCCTATAGTTAAGAAAATGTATGCATACTTAAAGGAAAGACACAATATGTCCAATAATCTCATTTAAAATTCTGCTCCTAGAAAAAGGATAGGCATATGAAAATGGGCCACCCTGTTTTTACAGAGATTTGCTCAGCCTGTCAACAACTGAAAATAAAATTCAGGGACCCACATCATTTTTCCTTTATACCACCTCTTCCTGCTAAATGGCCAGAGGTCTGAATCAGAGCTTTTCCAGGAAGCCTTTGCTTTTCTAGGAAGCTCCATCAACACCATTTCTAGATTGAGATATTTCCTTGAACATTTTGAGTTGCCGTGACCTAACTCTGGATGCATAGAGCACTGCATGGCAGATGAAAGGACCACACTCATCTCAAGCTTAAAAATAACTCGCGCAGAAGGGGTGGGAAAAGCCTGACGTGACAGATGCCAATGGAGCAAATTTTTTAAATGAGGAAATTATGACAGACAGGAGTGGAAACAAACTGGGGAACACGCAGAAGTACAGTATTCCGAGCTGCTACTATTAAAAGAAACTTTCGGCTCTGGGTGGCATTACAGAATTTAACAGATGCACGAGTATTTGTGATGCCTGAATGTAAAAGTTCAGAAATACACAATGAGAAACACTGAGGTTCAATTACATTTTTGTAAGATTGCTTTGGGTGAGATGTTTAAAAGCAAACCTCTCCCTCGAGATTAACTTTAAATACAAAGGAACTAAAATCAGATTATGCAGATTGAGGCAGGGGAAGCCGGGAAGGAATAACTAGCATGTAAGTTGGGTAACAATATGTCACAGGGTGCAGCTTCCTGAGGCAGGAGGCGGGCGAAGACGGCGAGAAGCGGGTTGAGCACTGGAGCACCGCACGGTGTAGTCGCCCGACACTAATTCAACAGCTAGCGGCTCTACCCTGCCTCACGTTCCTCGTGGCCTCTGACAAGTCATCCTCCCAGCCTATGGGGCTGTCCGCTCTCGCCCATGGAAAATTGTTTCTGTGCAGGTTGTAGAATCGCCCTCACCAACTACTTGCTCCCACTTCCCTGCCCAGGACGCGCAGTCCCCAAGATGGGGAAAGGTCGCCCTGACAGGGAAGCGAGTTACACCAAGTGGTGTCTCCGGGGGTCGGCCGGCTGGCTGGCGGACCAGCGGCCTCGGGGGAAGCGGCGCTGGGGCAGAGGAGGCGAGCCGGCGAGGCGGCTCCGGGGTGCCCGGGCACCGGCAGGAAGCATGGAGGAGGGGAGGCAGGCAGCGAGGTGCCGGAGAGCCGGGCGGCGGTCCGGCCCCAGCCCGACCCCACCCGGCTCGGGACCCTCCCGGCCCGGTACCGGCGCGCGTGCCGCGTGCGCCGACGCTCCCCGGTGGCTCAGCCACCGCCTCACGCCCGTGGGCTTGGGGAATCCGGCAACTTTGCGCGAGAAACGCTCCCCACCCTGCAGCAGGCTGAGAGAGAAAAATGTCAGGCGATGACGGGGGAGGGAGGATGACTTACCCATGTTCCTCCTAGGGGGTGAGGAGCAGGCAGGGCAAGGCGAAGGTCTCCGGCGCGGGCAGCGCGGCTCGGCGTCCTCCTTCTACCTTCTTCTCTCCCGCAGCCAGGGAGGGACCCGCGGGGGGCGGCCGCCGGGAAGGAGCAGCTGCTGCCGGGTGCCGCTGCTGCTGCTGCTGCTGCTGCAGGCGGCGCGGCCGCGGCGGGGACGAGCGGCGGGGGGCGGGGCGGGGCGGGACGGGCGCAGCCTGCGGCGGGCGCGGCTCCGAGCGGGCGTGCGGGCGGGCGGGCGGCGGAGGCGCCGGGCCGGCCTGAGGAGCGCCAGCTCCGACGCGCAGCCGGAGAGCGCCCCGCCCTCCACACTGCGCATGCTCAGTGCTGGCTTGCCGGCCTGCCTTTTTTTTTTTTTCCCCCTCCGTGGCAAATGAGGCTGAGCGTGTTGGTGGGCGTGTTTGCCTGTCGGCTGCAGCTGCCGCCGCAGAGGAGCTTGATGGCGGCCGTCTTTGGGGCGGGGGGTGGGCCCGGAGAAGGTACGGCATAGCAGTCGGGAGCCCCAGCTGCACCTGCCGACTCGCCCGAAGCTGGCTTTCCACCCTGGATACCCGGCCCGCCTGCAGTCGGTTGCTGGACGGCCAGCTGCACAGGCGGGAATTTCCCGGGGAAGACGCTGGGCAGCCCCCGGCCCGGGAGGGGTCCGGGGGAAGCCAAACAGCCGCCCGAGAACGAAGCTGGGATGCACGTGCAGCGAGGAGGCCAGTGCCGCTAGGGGATACCGAGGACGCCTGCTGGGCACGGGCCCCGGAAAGAGCCGCCGAGAGGGCGCTCGCCAAGCCCGAGGGACGGTGAAGGCTCTCCTGGCTGTGGCCAGCTTGAGAACAGAGGCCCTAACAGCCGCGGAGTGACTGCCCGGGGTTTCCTAGGGGAGCGCGGCCTTCCAGACCCTGGAGGGCGCTTTCTCGAGGCTGCCCTAGGCCATCGGGCTCCACCCCTCCGGACGTGCCGGTTCTGCCCCGCTCCCTTTGAACGCGGGAGGAACGACATTCCTAGGCCACAAAATAATTGTCCAACTGAGTTGGCTGCGGCGTGGCCAAGCGAACACGGCAGAGGTTGCGCTGTCCCAGGGGCTGCCGCCCGCTCTGGCCTCCTCCTCCACGGCGGGGCGAACCTGACCAGGGACGCTCCCTTTCTAGGCCGCCCTCCAGGCCGGGCATGCGCCTGAAGCCGCAGCTGGTTTTGGGTCCTGTGCCATCGGGAAGGAAGCCAAGAAAACCTTGGATTTCTTTGCACCTTGCTCTGCCCTGACCCTTCTGTGACTGGGGGCAGAATCTTCCCAGGCTGCAGCCCTGCAGGGCACAGGGGCGCAGTGAGCTGCACAACCTGTGGGAAGAAGAGCTGAATCTAGGTTTCTCTCTCTGCAACTTTTACTCTTTCAGTTCTGTGTCTGGAAAGAGCTTTATTCTTCATCTGTGCCTCATGTTCACAGATCAGTTTCTGTGTGTGTGACTAATACTGCAGACACACATCAATCAGGAAATCAGGAGGGGCTCTGTAATTTGTTCATCAGAGAGCAGATTTGATGTGATTTTTCTAAAACGAAAATGAAACAGTTGACTTAGAGAGGTTTGGTAAAACAGGAAAATACAATTTTCTCTACAGAAGTCAAAGATACTGGACTTTCCTGATGCACGTGACAATCAGATGCCTCATTCTTCTCGAACGATAAGAGTGATCTTCCTGTTGGCCTCGAAAATAATCTTGGCTGAATTCGTTTCCCAGGGGTATTAAAACAGCTGGCACAAACTGAAGGGTTTGGGACACCTGAAATTACTGTCTCAGAGTTCTGGAGGGCAGAGGTCTGACAGCAAGATGGCAGCGGCCCCATGACCAGTGGAAGGCCTTGAGTGAGGGCTGAGGCAGGGTGACTAGTCTCCACATGGTGCTCACCCTGTGTACATGTTTCTGTGTTCAAATGGCTCTCTCTGTCTTAAAGCTTTATTCACCTATTTGAAAGGCAGATTTACAGAGAGGGTGAAACAGAGATCTTCCATCTCCTGGTTCACACTCCCCAAATGGCCTCAATGGCTGGAGCTGTTGGATCCAAAGGCAGGAACTCCAACCAGGTCTCCCACGTGGGTGCAGGGGACCCTAGTACTTGGGCCGTCTTCTGCTGCTCTCCCAGGCCATTAGCAGGGAGGTGGAGCAGCCATGACTCAAACCAGTGCCCATATGGGATGCCAGCATTGCAGAGGCTTTACTCATTATACCACAGCATCAGCCCCCAGGTTTCTCTCTCTCTCTCTTTTTTTTTTTTTTTTTCAACAAAGACACCAGTCATATTCAGTTAGGTACCGACCATACTCCAGTGTGATCTCATTATCTTTAATTCTTTCTGTAGTGACCCTTCTTCCAAATAACATCATGGTCTGAGGTCCTAGGGGTTAAGTCTTTTAGCACAATTCATCCCTGCCCCCACCTCACACAGACACATTTGCCATATTCCATATTCATTTTTGACTGCCCAGAAGCCAACCAGAGCCTTTGTATTGCTGCTTATTTCTGACCTCCTTGTCTTTCCGTAACCATCATGAATCTCTTCTAGAATCTCAAGTTCCCTTGCTTTCCTTTCCTGCTTTTCCTTTTCAAATTACATGTTAGAATAATTTCCTTGTACAACTTTTCTCTTTCTTTTGGATGTATAAATGGAAATTAGCCAAAGGAGCTGGAGAGGCCTTGTGACCTCCCACCTGACACTGGTTTCAGTGCTTTCTGTTCTGCTTGAATCTACAAGCCATTCCCCTAGCCTTCCTACCAATTCAAACCACAACGCTGTTCAAGTGTAGTGCACACACTGAGTCCCAATGTGTTGGTGGGTAACCATAGTGGGACCCAATACGGACTGCTACATGCAGTAGTGGATCACCAAGGACCAATATAGCACCTAGTCCTCACACACAACACCATTTCCTATCCTCTCCCCTTTCTTGTGCTATTATGGGAATATAGCACATTTTCAGATCTCTATCTCTTAATTCAAAAATTTCCTTTATGAAGCCTGTACTAGGCATCTTATCTAAAACACTCCATCCACTTCATATGCCTGTTTATGTACTTTTATTTCTATAGCACTTATCAAAAAGATAATACATATTTTGCTGTTTGGTTGTCATCCACATTTAAATGTAAGTTCTCCAAAGGCAGGGATTTTTGTCTGCCTTATTTGCCATTATACAACCAGTCCCTGGAACAGTGCTAGCAGATAGCAAATACTAAAAATTTGTAGTATGAATGAAAATATTCTTTTTTTCAGAGATTTTATCTTGAAAGAGAGTAAGAATGGCATTAATATTCTCTATAAATTCTAGTATCTCACCAAGTAAAATTCGTTATTCAATAAATATAATAATGATGCAATGACTATATTATTTCTGTCAAACTATGAGACTTCTCCTAGGTAGAGTATTTGTCCTAATTTACTCACTCATTCAGTTCATAGAGAATTATTGATTGCTCCTATCTAACACACACTATGATATGCACTTATTAGAAAAATTGTTTTGATAATATTTCTGGTACTTGATCCTGGAAATATTTAACAACATTTTCTGATGTAGAGAGAATGTGCTCCAGAAGTCAATCTGCAAGTGCCCATACTGCAGGTCAAGCAATTTCCAGGATTTTATTAAATCTGCAACAAAATAAAGCAGGAAATTCTGGCCCAATGCAGAGATTTTCAAATTCCATCCAGGAAACATTATGTTCATAAAGTATTGCAGATTTATTTGAATAGCAACTTATGTTGAAATTAGTTTATTCACTAGATAGCTGTAATTTTGGTGGGATAGTAGGAAGGAAATGTCTATTAAAAATACCAGAAGTAAAACTTATAAGTAATTACTTAATATTGATGCATCTAAACTTAAAAAGTTTAGAAGGTGATTTAAATTCTTTAAAAGATACATTGGGAAGAGCAGAGCAGGAAGAACTACCAAGAGAAGAAAGAGAATGCTCTTTTAAGGAATAATAGGGAACTGATTGCCTGTTCTTCACCATAATGTTCTGAATATCATTTAAGGGAATCTCACTGGAGTAGTTTCCTGAAATTTGCAGTGATAAAAAATGATTTGGCAGTGAACAGTCTTCTGTCTAACCTCTTTATTTTAAAAAGGCTTCCTTGCTGGGTTTAAGATAGTCCAGGCTGAACAACTAAACTGTCTTAATCTTACTGCTAACCCATCTGATTTGCTTAATATCTAGATTTTATTTTTTCATAATTCATCACTTCAAACTAATGTTGACACATTGCAAACAACTATAGATCAAATTATGTAAGGGAGTGCTTTAAAAAATTCTTGGGCAATGGAATTAAAAATGTTATTTTGATGCAAACAAGTTTGAAAACCATGCATAGTTTTCTTTTTTCTTTTTTCTTTTTTTTTTTTTGACAGGCAGAGTGGACAGAGAGAGAGAGACAGAGAGAAAGGTCTTCCTTTGCCGTTGGTTCACCCTCCAATGGCCGCTGCGGCTGGCGCGGATGGCAGGAGCCAGGTACTTATCCTGGTCTCCCATGGGGTGCAGGGCCCAAGCACTTGGGCCATCCTCCAGTGCACTCCCGGGCCATAGCAGAGAGCTGGTCTGGAAGAGGGGCAACCGGGACAGAATCCAGCACCCCGACCAGGACTAGAACTTGGTGTGCCGGCGCCGCTAGGCGGAGCATAGTTTTTACATAACATGCATTTTCCAGAAGCATTTGAACATCCCTAATATGCATGGAATTTAAAAAACTTTACAGGGGCTGGTGCTGTGGCAATGTGTGTTAAGCTACCACCTGCAGAGCCAGCATCCCATATGGGCCCTGGTTTGAGTCCTGGCTGCTCCACTTCCTATCCAACTCCTTGCTAATAGCCTGGGAGAGCAGTGAGAGATGGTCCAAGTCCTTGGGCACCTGCACTCATGTGAAAGTTGTGGAAGAAGTTCCTGGCTCCTGGCCTTGGCCTGGCCCAGCTCTGGCTGTTGCAGCCATTTGGGGAGTGAACCAGAAGATGGAAGATCTCTCTGTCTCTCCTCTCTCTCTCTCTCTGTAACTTTGACTTTCAAATTAAAAAAAAAAAAAGTTTTGCACCAAACTAAACTTAGCTTTTTCTATTTTCCATGAACCTTTTGAAGTCTTCTTATACAAAGATGGGATACACCACTTCTAAATCAGATGACTACTCATTTCTTCTGAATTTGATGTTATAAGAAATAGCTATAGGTACATACCATGCAAAACAAGTGATATCAGTCTAAGACTATGATTGCTGGGGGCTGGCATTGTGGTCTAGTGGGTTAAGCTCCTGCCCGCAATGCTAACACTCCTTAAGGGCACCAGTTCAAGTCCCGGCTGCTCCACTTCTGATCCAAACTCCGGCTAACACTCCTGGGAAAGGAGCAGAAGATGGCCCAAGTGGGAGACCTGGATGAAGCACCTGGATTTGGCCTGGCCCAGCCCTGGCCATGGGACCATCTGGGGAGTGAACCAGTGAATGGAAGAATGCTCTCTCTCTTTCTGCCTCTCCCTTTCTCTTTGTAACTCTACCTTTCAAATAAATAAATCTTAAAAAAGAAGAAGAAGATGACGGTATTTGAAAGATGGATAGAATTTCATTTTTGGAGAGGTGATGGCAAGAAAGGAATCTATTCCAAGAGAGGGAAACATCATGAGCTAAAGTTGAGGTACATCATAATTAAAGGATCATAAAAAGGATATATATTGGGGGCATCTTGGTAAATAAACCTGGAAAGTTAGTATGAAGGAGAAAGAAAGGCAGAAGAATTTAAACTTGATAAGGCAGGAAGTGGGAACCGTTGAAAGCTTCTGACACGTGGATTAACATGGTAAAAACAGTATGAGGAAGAAGTGGAACATTAAATAAAGAAATATGTATTATAATTTTTAAAATATTGGGAGTCTGTTTAATTCTGTGTAAGAATAAGGTATGCCAAGTGAAAAAGACACAGTTTTGACATTCAAAACTCATTTTGACACTCATAAATATGAGGGGTAAAACTTTGCATATGAAAGGTCTTTTAAAAGTTCATGGAAATGCGTGTTATGAAATAATTACAGAGATTTTAAATATTTCTGCACCAAAACAAATATCCTTTAACTCCATTTTTCTGTGAGCTTTTTGAAATACCCTCATACTGTAGTTAAAATATAGCACTACAGTGATCATGATGAGATAATGTGAAGGATGTAGGTAGAACATTCACCCTATCATAGAAAGCCTCCTAGAAAAATACTACCTAAGTAGAGAACTGAAAGATGAATACAAGTGAACTAAGCAGAGGTTGTGTGTACACAGGTCAGGAGACAAGATTTTGAATCTTTGAGGAATCTTCAAGCATTTTTTTTATAACTAGTGTGAGGCATGCATAGATGAGGGGAATGGCAGAAGATCAGGGCACAAGAGTTGAGCAGTAAGAGACCAAATCTTGTAGGTGAGCTACAGTATTGGACATTATCCTGAGGGCAGAGAGTTTTAAATTTGAAAGTGATTTTGTAAAATTTATATTTTAGTATTTGCAAAGTGGAAAATGGCTAAGAATGGAGTTTATACTAGAGGCTAGGAGACCATTAAGAGACTCGTGTAATATTCCAGCTATGCACTGAACTAATATAAAGGCAATGCAGTTACGGAATGATTGACAATGTTGAGAAATATTAGGGAGCAGTATTAGCTTGGTGACAGATCGTGTAGCATTTATTATTATTATTATTATTATTATTTTTTGACAGGCAGAGTGGACAGTGAGAGAGAGAGAGAGAGAGAAAGGTCTTCCTTTGCCATTGGTTCACCCTCCAATGGCCGCCCTGGCTGGCGCGCTGCAGCCGGCGCACCGCGCTGATCCGATGGCAGGAGCCAGGAGCCAGGTGCTTTTCCTGGTCTCCCATGGGGTGCAGGGCCCAAGCACCTGGGCCATCCTCCACTGCACTCCCTGGCCACAGCAGAGAGCTGGCCTGGAAGAGGGGCAACCGGGACAGAATCCAGCGCCCCAACCAGGACTAGAATCCGGTGTGCCAGCGCCGCAAGGCGGAGGATTAGCCTAGTGAGCCGCGGCGCCGGCCGTGTAGCATTATTTATTTCAAACAATATAAAAGCACTATATTGAGTTATTATCTCAGCTTTATCAATAATGAGACATGTTCAGAGTTTAAATAATTTCACATAGAATCTCTAACTTGTAAGTAAGGGAGGCAGAAGTAAAGTCTAAGGCCTCCTGTCCTTAAATCCTCAGTCAAATCATGTCACATTAGAGAAATGAATCTCCATTTCCTTATCTGAAAAATACCTAACTCTTGTTAGTTCTATGTGAGAGTGTCTGACACCTTAACCATCCCAACAGAATCAGGCTATTTGATTCCAAAAACCATGCTGCGGGGCCGGCTTTGTGGCGTAGTGGGTAAAGCTGCCGCCTGTGGTGCCAGCATCCCATATGGGTGCTGGTTTGGGAATCAGCTGCTCCACCTCCAATCCAGCTCTCTGCTGTGGCCTGAGAGAGCAGTGGAAGAAGGCCCTAGTCCTTGGGTCCCTACATCCGTGAGGGAGACCCAGAAAAAGCACCTGGCTTCTGGCTTCGGATTGGCCCAGTTCCAGCTGTTGTGGCTGTTTGGAAAGTGAGCCAGCACTGGCACTGTGCAGTGCATCCCATACAGGCACCACTTTGAGTCCCAGCTGCTCCACTTCCAAACCATCTCCCTGCTGATGGCCTGGGAAAGCAGTAGAAGATGGCCCAAGTCCTTGGGCCTCTGCACACACACGGGAGACCTGAAAGAAGCTCCTGGCTCCTGGCCTCAGATCAGCCCAGCTCAGCCTTTGCAGACATTTGGGGAGTGAGCCAGCAGATGGGAGACCTGTCTCTCTCTGCCTCTGCTTCTCTGTAACTCTGCCTTTCAAATAAATAAATCTTTAAAAAAAAAAAAAAAAAAGAAAGTGAGCCAGCAGATGGAAGACCTCTCTCTCTCTCTCTGCCTCTGCCTCTCTGTAACTCTGCCTTTCAAATAAATAAATAAAAATCCTAAAAATAAAAAAGCCATGTTCCTTCTATTTCATAACACTACCTTGTGTAAATTTGTTTTCCTCACCACTAAGCTCACATGCACTGTGACATTCTGTGAGAAAAAGACATCTTTACTTTATCTTACCTACTTCTCTATACTATTAGGGTCTGTTTCTAACCAGGAGTATTTTCCTTTTTAGAATGGTAGGAAGCAAATCAAGTGATATATGTACAGAGATTGTTCTTTTTAAAATCTTGGGAAATATATATATATTTATTTCAGAGTGGATTTTAAATAAAAGTAAAGTAATTCAAAGAAGGCCTTCTGATGATAGTATCTTGCTTCCTTTATATACTTATATGTGCCTCAAATCAAAAGTAACTGCCAATTCTGCCTACTCGTAGGGTTTTTCCCAGATCTTCATGAAACTTTATTTCCTTTTTAGTCATCTTCTTATTTTTTTAAAGCTTTATTTATTTATTTATTTATTTGAAAGGCAGAGATACAGAGAAAGATGGAGAGAGAGAGAGAGAGAGAGAGAGAGAGAGACTGTATCTTCCATCTGCTGGTTCACTACCCAAGCTGCTGCAATGGCCAGAGCTGGGCCAGCCTGAAGCCAGGAGCTGAAGCTTCTTTCAGGTCTCCCATGCAGGTGCAGGGGCCCAACCACTTTGGCCATCTTCCACTGCTTTGTCAGGTACATTAGCACGGAGCTGGAGTGGAAGTGGAGCAGCTAGGACTTGAACTGGTGCTCATATGGGACGTGAGTGCTGCAGGTGGAGACTTAACATTCTGCACCACAGAAATGGCACCTCAATGGTCTTTTTTTTTTTACATTTTATTTATTTATTTAAGAGGTAAAGTTACAGATAGTGAGAGGAAGAGACAGAGAGAAAGGTCTTCCATCCGCTGGTTCACTCCTCAGATGACCGCAACACCCAGAGCTGCACCGATCCAAAGCCAGGAGCCAGGAGTTTCTTCCAGGTCTCCCACATGGGTACAGGGGGCCAAATACTTAGACCATCTTCTACTGCTTTCCCAGGCCACAGCAGAGAGCTGAATTGGAAGAGGAGAAGCTGGGACTAGAACCGACACCCATATGGGATGCCGGCACCACAGGCGGAGGATTAACTTACTGCACCACAGAACCGGCCCAGTGGTCTTCTTTTATCTTCTTTAAAATTCACCTAAAGACCCATTTCCTTTGGGAAACATTTCCTACTTTAACTTCATCCAGTCTTGGCTAAGTTACAATTCTTAAGCACTTACAAACCTTGTGTAATAAAAGCTGGCTCATTCAGCCTTTTGAATAGAAATGTCTCATTAACCAGCATGTTTATTTATCTACAATTCACTAATAATTGATTCTTATAACGATGACCCTGAAGGGCTGAAAGATTCTGAAGTACTAACGGCTGAGTAAAGTTCGCTTAATGTAGTCGTATTAGTTTCCTATGGCTGCTATAACAAATTACCACATATTTAATGGCTTAACACAACAGAAATGTATTATCTTACAGTTCTGGAAGTCAGAAATTCAAAATGGATCCCAGCAGGCTAAAATCAAGGTGTGGGCAGGGCTGCAGTCCTTTCTGAATGTTCTAGGGAAGACCCTGTTCCCTTGCCTTTCCCAGCTCCCAGAGGCTACCTGCATTCCTTGATTTGTGTTCCCTTTCCAGCCAGCAATTACATAACACCAACCTGTGCTTTTGTCATCACATCTGTTCTGTCACCCTCCTGTGTTTTTCTTTGCCTTATGAAGACCCTTGTGATTTTATATTGGGCCCATTCAGGAAATCCAGGATAATCCCCCATTTCATAATCCTTAATTTAATCAAATCTGCAGAATCCTTTTTGCGTGTAAGTGAAACAAAGTAGACCCCCTCTGTTTGCTTGACAGCAAGCTTCCTGAGGCTGTCTTACATATTAATAGCCCATAATAGTCATTTAACCACATGTTGCATAGTAACTTCAATACTATAGTAGTTGTCTTTGATTTAAAAAAAAATCTGCTGAGCTGTCTTTTCAGGGTCCATGATAAAACTGGGCAGAATTAGCCACAGCCAACCTTGTATCTGGAGGCTATTGATCAACTCAAATTTACTGATACCTTGTGTCGCTCCCCGTCTTCGTGGAGGAACGACACAGGACCCTGCGCTGTTCTCTTGTCTGCTCGGCCCTCCCCGGGTTTGCTGCTGGTTCTTCCCGGGTTGGCTACCATCCCTTCCACCTCCGTGGAAGGGCGGTTCCCCCTGCCACTTTCCCCACTTCCGCGGGGGAGCAGCACACCGCCGGCCGGCTCTCTCGGGGGCTGCACAGGTGTTCCTTCAGATAGATGTTCCTGGTGCTTGTTGTCTCTCTCCTCCTTTATAGTCCTCTTCCGCCAATCCCAACTCGGCTGCCCACATGCCGAGTACGCTGCTCTCCTCCAATCAGGAGCAGGATCAGCTCCTGGAGGTCATCACTCAAGTTGGCAAGAGGCAGCTGCGTAGAAGCTGTTTTCTCCTCTCCCAGCGCCATATTGTGGGAGAGCAGATGCATAGAATAAGTCTTAATTCCAGTAACTTAGTCTAGTCCGGGTTGCTCCCCACACCTTGTGGTTCATTATAATGCTAAATGACATACCTCTAATGGCACTTCAACAGCTATTTTTGAACATATCCTGTATGTAAAGACATGATTTGCCAAGATGCATGCACAAAGAACTATCCCCACCTCTGTCTTCTTCACCTTTTATGTTCTGTTAGTTCCTTATGCTCAGTTCCAACGCAATTACCCTAATTCTATATGTTTCCATACCCATTTCTGAATGTGTCTTCTTACTAAGAAGGTGAATTTGGTGTTTTCACAACAGTAATAGTGTGGATGCAAGTAAGAGAACCTGCCATTTGATAACATAAGGTACCATTTTCAACAGGTTCCAGGCATGAGGACATGGATCTAGACCTCTTATAGAAGTATGGGGAGCATTATTCTCTCTCAGTAATTAATAAAGTTATTTTCTCCTATTAAATTTTTGAAAACTTAGTAATACCTATACATAGAGATGATTTAGATGTGATTTAAAAAATGTGAGTTTACTTCAAAATTTTATTAACTAGTTCTCTAATAATGCTGGAAAGTAGACATTTCTTACCTTATATTTCATGTGTATGCTTTAATCATTTCACTGATATACATCTTTATCCATTCAGATCCACCATAAATTCATTTTCATGTCTCCCTTTCCTTCCTAGAACCTATTAAATGTAAATTTACTCCTGTAGTATATCCTTGAAGTTAACATGTCTGCAAGTGGTGAATATTTGGCACAGTGATCCAGACTCTCCTTGGAACACCTATATCCCATATTGGAGTGCCTGGATTGAGTCTCAGCTCTGGTACCAACTCTATGTTCCTGGTATTGTATACCCTGAAGACAGCAGATGATGGCCCAAGTACTTGGGTTCCTACCACTCATGTGGGAGACCTGTATGGAGTTCTGTGCTCCTGTCTTTGGCCTGGCCCCATCCCAGATGTTTTGAGATTTGGAGAGTGAACCAACAGATGGAATATCTCTTTGAGTCTGCCTGTCTCAGTCTCTCTGCTTTTCAAAGAAAATGAGAATAAATTTAAAAATTTTAAGTATCCATTTCCTTTTTTTAAAAAGTCTGTCCAAGGCATTTGAACTCTTGGAGTTTGGTTTCATGGTAAAAAGAAAAGAAATCTTGCTTTTTTTTGGGGGGGGGGTAAAAACAATTATGGGAAAGATCTGTTCCCTCTTTGAGTACATTTGAGTGAAGTGGACAAACAGTAAGCAAATAAGTAAGCAAACAGCGCATAAAGATGTGACAAGTAGTGTGAGTGAAGCAGACAAGGAGATGTGATAGACAAGAATGGCAGTGAAAAAGTATATTAAGTGACATTGGGAAAGCCTCTCTTGTAATAACCTGAGGTCTGAGGATAAAAAGAAGGCAATTTTCAGGGAGACAAAACAATTGGACCATTCTGAAAGAAAGAATCCAAGAAGTCTCCGAACCACACATTCTCAGTGTCTGTTTCCCCTCTCATCAATGCAATCGTTCTCTCTTCCTCTTCAAGTACTCAGGGATGGGAGTGGAGAAGGCAGTTGCTGAGAGAGACCAGGAATGTTTCCACTATTTTCCTTCTGTGAAGAGAAAGCTCTCTCCTCTTCATGGGTTGTGTATGTGTGTGTGGGAGGGGGGTAAATTTTATCTTAACACTCCCATAACTTGCATATTCTAAGCCATGAGACAAAGCAGTTTAATTCTGATAGAAAGTACTACAAGGGCTGGCTACTGTGGAGACAAGAGGAGACAAGGTGACATCTAGGGAACTATTATTGGTCAGGGTGAGACATGCAGGGGCTGCACCAGAGAAAAGAGGAGTGAGAGTATTGGAGTCCAGAGGTAGAAAGGCTGGGGTTTGCCCACAAATTGGATTTAGGGGAGAGAATCAAAGAGGATTTCGGGCTAGGTATGAGATTTCTGGTTTAAGTGACTGAATGGATGGAGATGCCATTTATTGACATAAGGGAAACTGGGAGAGAAATTAGATGACAATAGAATCATATTCCTTGAATTTGACAATGTGAAGATGATTTGTTGATTCATCAAGAAGAGTTTTTGTGAAGACTACAGAAGGAAGCCAGATGTGGAATTTGTTTTTTTTTTTTAACTTTTATTTAATGAATATAAATTTCCAAAGTACAGCTTATGGATTACAATGGCTTTCCCCCCCATAACTTCCCTCCCACCCACAACCCTCCCCTCTCCCCCCCCTTCTTTCACATCAAGATTCATTTTCAATTCTCTTTATATACAGAAGATCGATTTAGTATATATTAAATAAAGATTTCAACAGTTTGCTCCCACACAGAAACATAAACTGAAAAATACTGTTTGAGTACTAGTTATAGCATTAAATCTCAATGTACAGCACATTAAGGACAGAGATCCTACATGAGGAATAGGTGCACAGTGACTCCTGTTGTTGACTTAACAAATTGACACTCTTGTTTATGGCATCAGTAATCACCCTAGGCTCCTGTCATGAGTTGCCAAGGCTATGGAAGCCTTTTGAGTTCGCCGACTTCGATCTTATTCTGACAGGGTCATAGTCAAAGTGGAAGTTCTCTCCTCCCTTCAGAGAAAGGTTCCTCCTTCTTTGATGACCTGTTCTTTCCACTGGGATCTCACTCACAGAGATCTTTCATTTAGGTTTTGTTTTTTTTGTTTTTTTTTTTTTTTTTTTTTTTTTTTTTTTTTTTTTGCCAGAGTGTCTTGGCTTTCCATGCCTGAAATACTCTCATGGGCTTTTCAGCCAGATCCACATGCCTTAAGGGCTGATTCTGAGGCCAGAGTGCTGTTTAGGACATCTGCCATTCTATGAGTCTGCTGTGTATCCCGCAGATGTGGAATTTGAAGAAGGACTAGTAGGTGACTGCTCATGTATTTTTTTAAACGTATGTTTATTTATGTATTTGAAAGGCAGAGCTAGAGAGAGAAGACATACACACACACACACACACACAGAGGAGAGAGACTTAGAGAGATCTTCCATCTACTGGTCCATTTCCCAAATGACTGCAACAGCTAGATCTGGGCCAGGTTGAAGTCAGAAGGCAGCAACTCCATCCTGGTCTCTCACATCCGTGACAGGTGCCCATGTACTTGGGCCACCTTCTGCTGCCTTACTTGGGACATTAGCAAAAAGCTGGATCTGAATGGAGCAGCTGGAACTTAAACCAGCACTCTGATAAGAGATTCTGGCATCACAAGCAGTGGCATAACTCATTGAGTCATAACAACAGCCATGCTTGTGTACATTTTTAAAAATGTTTTGCAGGCCGGCGCCGTGGCTCACTAGGCTAATCCTCTGCCTTGCAGCGAAGGCACACTGGGTTCTAGTCCCAGTCGGGGCGCCGGATTCTGTCCCGGTTGCCCCTCTTCCAGGCCAGCCCTCTGCTGTGGCCAGGGAGTGCAGTGGAGGATGGCCCAGGTGCTTGGGCCCTGCACCCCATGGGAGACCAGGATAAGTACCTGGCTCCTGCCATCGGATCAGCGTGGTGCACCGGCCACAGCGTGCCGGCCGCGGCAGCCATTGGAGGGTGAACCAACGGCAAAGGAAGACCTTTCTCTCTGTCTCTCTTTCTCACTGTCCACTCTGCCTGTCAAAAAAAAAAAAATGTTTTGCTGTGGAAATAAACAGAGAAATGTCATAATAAAAGGGCGATACAGGATTTTAAAGACTTAATTTTTACACTGAAAGGAACGATTTATTGGTGACACAGGGTAAAGAAGAAAACTGGCAGTCAGAACTTCAGTAAAGGCAAGAGAAGAAGAAACCCAGAGCTCTAGTGGGGTGAGGTACCTAGAGAGGGACACCTGATTTGAGTCTTCACAAGAGTGAAGGTGATACAGACACAGATGGCCTGTAAGATTTGATGGCAGAGAGATGGGAAGTCCCCACTGAATAACTTCTGTTTTATTTATGATGTATGAAAGTGTATCTATCATTAATGGATGGTAAGAGAAAGAACAGGAGAGACAGGAGTTTTGAAGACAGAAGAGAGCATGAAGTAGTTGTGTCTTAAATCCTGAATGCAAACCTATGGCAAAAATTAGACACTATCACTAGGCAGTGCTGAAAGCCCATTTTAGGTTTATAATTATTGATGAAAGTAAAATATTTCATGCTGGTTTGGTCATTTTCTTCAAAAGTTTTTCATTGCTTATTGAAGATGTAGTCTAAGAATGGTTTACAGTGTGGATGATAGCACATGTGAACTGAAAAGATAAAATTTTAAATTTTTTTCCTCAAAAATGATTCAGTTTTTAAGTTGTCAGGGTATTATGTGTGATGATAGAAGCAGGTCAGTGAAGAGGAGTAGAGGAAATACTAAAAAGTCAAGAAACTGAGAGGATGGTTATAGTTTTGGTCACCCTAGAGGATGCTGAAATCATAGAGTATGATTAAAAAAAAAAGTAGGACTGGGGGCCGGCGCTGTGGCATAGCAGGTAAAAGCCGCCGCCTGCACTGCTGGCATCCCATATGGGAGCCAGTCACGTCCTGGCTGCTCCACTTCCCATCCAGCTCTCTGCTATGGCCTGGGAAGGCAGTAGAAGGTGGCCCAAGACCTTGAGTTCCTGCACCCGCATGGGAGACCCAGAGGAGGCTCCTGACTCCTGGCTTCAGATAGGCACAGCTTGAGCCGTTGCAGCCATTTGGGGAGTCTTCCATTTGGGATGGAAGACTCTCTCTCTCTCTCTCTGCCTCTGCTTCTCTGTAACTCTGCCTTTTAAAAAAAAGTAGGACTAGAGTGTGATCCAGGAGCTAGGATGTCAATGAGTAAGGAGGAATGCCCAAGGGATCAGAAGTCAGCAGAAGCAAGATTTAGAGAGAGGGCCAGATGGCATGAACTTCAAGATGGCCAAGCTCACTGCAAGAAGACAACAGGGATCTGGGAGAACATGTCTGTTTGTATTGGCCCTGCAGTAGTTGGGCATGAAAGAAAAAACAGATGTAACTTGAAAGGGCTAGAGAATGAAATTTGGAAAGTTACTTGACATCAAATGCTACAAGGGGATGTTCCCCAGAAGTCTGAGTATATAAGAGAGGGTTTGTTTTCTATTGTTGCCTATTTAACCACGCCAAAATTCAATCTCTTACACAATTTTTATTATCTCTCAAGATACTGTATGTTAACTGGACCCAGCTAGATAATTCTTATGACCACATGATGCCATGTGGAGCTGAAATAATGCCATGTGGAGGCTTTAATAAGACTGGATCATCCACGATGACTCACATGCCTATCAGGTGCCTTAGCAGAGATGGCTAGAAAGCCAGGCTCAGGCAGCATGGCTAGATCCTCCTCCCATCCCATAACTGAGTGCCTGGGTTTGATTCCCAGGTCTGACTCTTGACTAAGCTTGCTGCCAATGCAGATGCTGAGAGACATCAGTGATGACTCAAGTAATTGAGTTCTTGACACCTACATGGGAGACCTGGATTGAGTTCCCAACTACTAACTTTGGCCTGGCTCAGTCTTAGTTTTGTGTGCACTGGAAGAGTGAATCAGCAGATGGAAGCTTTCTGTCTCTCTGCCTCTCAAGAAAAATTAACTGTATTGACAATGGTTTGTGTTGTATATACACTGTGGTGCAGTATAATACATGGAAAGGGAATGAGTTTATAAGATTCTCCCTACCAAGCCCTACTGGGGCTACCTTATGTACCAAGTATTTGACTTCTGAGCAAATAAGGTCAAAAGTGTGAGTACTCTAAGTAATATTAGAAAAACATAAATCCGTTCAAGTCTTTTAGCTACAGATTAAATATAAGTGTAAAGTTTAATATTCTCATGGTCCGTGTTGTAGCATAGGAGATTAAGCTGCATCCTCCAATGCTGATACTACATTTGGACGCTGGTTCAAGTTCCAGCTGCTTAATTTCTGATTCCCGGCTAATATGCCTGGGAAAGCAGTGGGAGATCTAGATGAAGCTCCTGGTTTCTAGCTTCTAGCTCCAGGCTTCTAGCCTGGCCCAGCTCTGGCTGTTGTGGATATTTGGGGAGTGAACCAGCCAATGGAAGATCTCTCTCTCTCTCTTTCCCTATGTCTCTCCCTCTCTCTTTGTAACTCTTTTAAAAAATGTTTAATATTTTCTTCTTGCTCTCTATTGTTTGGTTTTGCACATCCCACTTTAGAAGCCACACTCTGAAAAGAATGAGGGCAATCACTTTGCTCTAGCAATGTAATGTCAAGGAAAACAATCAAATAGCAACTGTTCCTTCTGAAGACACCTATTGTAATGTAGGATTCACTCCAAAATGTCCTTCTTTAGCACAGTTATTATTAAGTACCAACTATAGGCTGACAATGGCTTCAACAATGAATTTTACATTAAAAGCAGAACTGGGAAGGAGAAAGAATGAGGCAGATACTGATACCAGTTGTTCATTATTCTCACACACAACTCTTAAACACCAAATTGGAGAGAATAAAAACTGTTAGTGTTTGAAAAGATTCTAGAGGATGGAGAGAACTGGTTCAACTCCTGGTCTTCAGAAATGTGTTATTCCCATTTATTAATACATTCATTCACTTAACATTTATTTCCAGAACTTTTGACATTGCATTTTTATGAGGAGACAAATGAATTTCAAGGATTTGCCAGATTTTACAACACTAAGCTAAGTGCTAAGGTTTTCTATTTGAAATAGTTCTTTCTCAAGATATTTTCAGCCACTGAGATGGAATTTAATCAGGCATGAAATATTAAAAACTAAAACAAAACATAGGTACCTCCTTCCCCAAAAGAAGCACAACAGGACTTGTGCCATCAGGATAAAGCAAAAACATCCAGATGCTGAAGTCAGATAACCATATGATGAGTTCAGAAATGACTGGTGGGTGGCTTGCAGCACAAGAAGTATCAGTCAAAAGAAGTAAGACATTGGAAGCACTTGTGTTCTTAGAACAAATAAGCACATTGTAGCACTGGCTCACAGCAAATCCTAGAGATTCTGCTAACAGTAATATAAGAAAAAGATCTTCTTAGCTGTTTGGGAGTGACTGTAACATGGGTGTTGCATGTAGTAGCATGGAGCTCAGTGGAGAAGACTTGTGTTCTGTGTTTTCTCATAGCTCAGATAGGTTCCATTTCCTCTGCTTGTCCCTAGCCATTGGTAAGCCCTCTTCTTTCTCCCTTTTCTCTTCTCTCCTCTATACACTTTTCCTTGAATGTCTTCACTGAGTCCCGATGTTATTGACCCCATGTTCTCAGACTTGACAAGAGGCCAATGTGTATTCCATCAAGGTTTATTGAAGGCTATGGCCAACACAATGGAGGCAACATAGTGTGAAGAGGTTCTGCTGACTGGCTTTTTTTACAGGAGTTCATCGATGCTTTTATGAGGATGGGGAGGCATCCCTCTTTCTACATGGAATTTTGATCTGCATTTGGCCTAGAGTTCAGGCTCAACTCTTGGCATACTTCATTTCAGTTTGGATCCAGTTTGGTGGTCTGCACAAATGCTATTGGTTTTTTGTACACGACACATATTCAAAATGGCAGTATTGCTCCTACTGCTACCCCAGGAAAGTCACATATTAGTCATATTGTGCTATTCTGGGCATGGGTGCAAGTTGGGGAAGTCCCTAACATGGCAGTAGGGTTCTTATATGGATAGAGTCTGGATGTTCTTGCTTCTGATTGTTTTGGAGCTGGAGATGGATACATAGCCAGGTTGGGAGATTGATACATATTAGGTCAGGAGCAGCTTGATTAGGGTCTCACCAAGGCCTTAAAGCATCTCTCTCTAATCCTGACCCTAGACTCCAAATATGTATATCAGCTACCTACTGTCAGGGAATTATGATGAAGAAGAAGCCAAACTCTAAGCTGCCCTGCAAAAGGAAATCGCCAAACTGCAAAACCAGATCACCATAGCTAGGAGACCCTGGGAGGGCGGTGGTTGGGCGGGGCTGACTTTTTAAAACTATATATAAGTGGACCCTCAGACTCTGTAAGCAGAGGTTGCTCAGCCTCTCTCCCCGATCAATAATGTCTTGTTCCCGCAGGAGTCTGGCTGAGTAGTCTCTCCCTCTAGATGCCGTAATAAAGAGCTTTAAGGTGTGTACCTGAGTCTTCTCAGTCTTCTTTGTTGAACCCGTCGTTGGCTTCCTGGCCAGTTGCTAACGATAGGGAAGCCGACACCTACGATGATATTTCCTCTTCTATGTCATAAACAATTCAAATTTTATGTGGCCCAGACAGTAATTTTGATTGTCCTCCTACTCTCAATTTGCTCCTTTCTAAATCATTGCCATTTTGCTTTGTTTAAAACAAAAACCTAGAGGTCATTATTGAATCTTCTGTTTCTTTCTCTGTCATTCAATCCCCATTGCCTCCTCTACACATATACACAACCAATCCTCTCAATACACAAACATGCACAGACACATACAGATACACATAATCAACTCATCCACTTCTTCCTTCTTTCAAAACATATTCACATTTGTTTACACTGCACTCGTCCAAGCTGCCATCTTCTTATGCCTAGATTTCTTCAAATAATTTCAAGATAGTATCCCTAACTTTTTTCTTGCTGCCTTTCAATCTTATCTCTACACAGCAACAAAAGTCATTATTATAAAATGTAAATTAGATCCACTATCTCAATGCCTAAATCATTTCAAAAATTTACTACCTCACATAGAAGGAAACCCAAACTCTTTACTTATAGGACTTCAAGTGATCTATCTGATGATTGCATTTTTCTAAGCCTTTTAAATGTTCATTTCCCCCTGCCTGTTGCAATGCCTTTCTTCATATTTTCAGAATATGCCAAACTCATTCCTGCGTTAGAGTTACTAAAATAGCCATTCCCTCAGCTAGGAATGCTCTTTTGTTAGCTATTTCGAAAACTGCCTGCTTGTCATTCAGGTCACAGAGCAAATATCTCAGAAGAGCTTAGTAGTTTCACCTCTATAATATATACAAATAAATCCAAAATAATCACTCTATTGTATTATCTTGTTTTATTTTGTTCATAACCTTGTTATTATATGATATTTTCTTGTTTTATTTATTTATTTATTTATTTATTTATTTATTTTCTCTGTGTACCAGAATAGACAATGGCATTAGGATTTTGTTTTCGTTATTAACTAGCTCTATTAGAACACTGCCTGGTATGACTAGCCTTGAAACATCAATTACATGCTTTAATTGCAAAGGAAGAGATAGCTTTAAAGATAAATATCATGACTTTCATTAAAAGTCTCTTTACCTAATGATATTTAGTAGGAAGAAGGTCCCTTTTCAATAACAGTTGTTTGGTAGTGAGAGAGATGACTGATGGAACAATCACTTTCTAAAGAGTCTAAATAACTGCAAACTTCAGATTCCTTCAGATTCAGGGAATGAATAAATGGGCTCAACAAGCACGTCAGAGCATCTGCTATGCTGGTGATAGTGACAGGATTACATAGGAGATACAACTGTGAAAGGGAACCAGCTCATTTGTCCTACTGATTATACTGTGAGAGATTGGAAGAACAGAATGCTGAAATATCATGAAAATAGCAATTGTAGGAAAAATACAGGATAAAACCAGATAGGATTCTCTCTAATTGCATAAAGAGAAATCAGTTGGCATAAAATATGATCTGTACTTTCAAGGAAATTGACAATACAAATGTGGAGGCAAATATGTACGTAATAAAATGGAATCCAAGTTTTGGGTTCACTTCATGCATATCTTCAGGCCAAGCTACCTCATTTCAGCTCTTAAAGAAAACTGTGAGAGCACTGCTTAGAAATACAGACTTTCTAAGTTTAATGGGGGGGGGCAGTGTTGTGGTATAGTGGATAAAGTTGTTGCCTGCATTGCCAGCATCCTACATGAGCACTGGTTTGTGTCCTGGCTGTTCCGCTTCTGATCCGGCTCCCTACTAATGGCCTAGGAAAAGCAGTAGAAGATGGCCCAAGTGCTTGGTCCCCTACTACTCATGTGGGAGACCTGGTAGAAGCTCCTGGCTTTGGCCTGGCACAGCCCCAGCCATTGTGGCTATCTAGAAAGTGATTCACCAGATGGAAGATCTGTCTCTGTTCCTGTCTTTTTGTAATTCTGTCTTTCAAATAAATAGATAAAAAAGTTCAATAGGAAAACAGGCAAGAGTCACACAGTAAAACAGTCAAAAACTCTGCTTTTTTCTGCAAAGTTTTTCTTAACTAGCTGCCTCATTCCTTCTGGTTCTTGCTCAGGATCTTGTCAGCAGCCTTGTAAACCATGTTGCTCAGGCCTCCTTTTCCCCTTTCCCTTTCTCAAAATTCATCCAGCTTGCATGAGTTTCTTAGGAAAGCAAAATTTAATTGTGAGCCAAACTATGACCACCTGTTGTTCCCCAAGTGCACTACAGGATAATCAGCATAAAGGTGTGAGTAAGGAGGTTGGATCTACTCTAATGCCATGGTTACGATTAGACAATGAAAATGTTATTGGAGTTTAAGTTTCATAATGGGGTTTAGTTGGAAATAAATCTGAAAAGGCAACTAAGAGTATGATCAGCCTTGAATGCCATTGTAAACATTTTTTTGCTTTGTAGGGCAATGGGGAATCTTGAAGATTTTTTGAACAGAGCTGTTCAGATTTGTATTATAAGAAGGCAATTCTAGGAATAATGTAAGGGATAAATTTGAGAGATATCTGAATAAGATAAGAACACAGGTTGTGGCTATTTCAAAGATATTCAATGATGTATATATAAGAGTATTGGGTGGCTGGCACTGTGGCGCAGTAGGTTAAAGCCCTGGCCTGAAGCGCCGGTTCTAGTCCCAACTGCTCCACTTCCGATCCAGCTCTCTGCTATGGCTTGGTAAAGCAGTGGAAGATGGCCCAAGTTAATGGGCCTCCACACCCGTCCACATGGGAGATCTGGAAGAAGCTCCTGGCTTTGGATCGGCTCAGCTCTGGCCGTTGTGACCATCTGGGGAGTAACCAGCAGATGGAAGGCCTCTCTGTGTCTCTCTCTGCCTTTGCTTCTCTGTAACTCTTTCAAATAAGTAAATAAATCTTTTTCTTTTTTTTAAATACAGAGTCAGATCCTTGTCTTACAAAGCTGTTACCAAGTGTAGCATCTAAACTTAAGGTGCCCAGGGGCTGGCGCTGTGGCTCAGTAGGTTAATTCTTTGCCTGTGGCGCCAGCATCCCATATGTGTACCGGTTCGAGTCCCAGCTGCTCCACTTCTAATCCAGCTCTCTGCTATGGCCTGGGAAAGCAGTAGAAGATGGCACAAGTCCTTGTGCCCCTGCAACCATGTGAAAACCTGGAAGAAGCTCCTGGCTCCCGGCTTTGGATTGGCGCAGCTCCGGCCATTGCGGTCATCTGGGGGAGTGAACCAGAAAATGGAAGACTCTCTCTCTCTCTCTCTCTCTCTCTCTCTCTGCTTCTCCTCTCTCTTTGTAACTCTTTCAAATAAATAAATAAATCTTTAAAAAAATAGAGTATTGGAAATAACATGAAATAGATAATTCTAGATATGTTTTAAACTTTAAGAATCTTTGGAATTTTGGTTCGATGTAGAAGGTAAGAGATTCCCTTATATCTAGTTTTAGCAATCAGTGGGAGATTGATGTAATTAACTGAGTTAGGAAATACAAGCAATGAATAACTATGCTATTTCTGTGTGTATTTTATGATTTGTTTTTGTGGGCAGAGATAATGATTTAGATGTCAAACCAGACAAATGTGAGTAGGCATTCAACATGCTCACATGAAGATGTATTGCATTTGGAAAAGCAGGTGTGGGTTTTTAAAAGAAAGGTTAGTGTGAGAGGGCATTAACTGTACTGAATGATAGTGAAAGCTATGAGTGCAGATAAATGATGCATAAGCAAGTGTAGAGCTGGAATAAAATAGTGCTTAAGACATGTATTATATTTGAGACTTATAGGAAAACAAGAGCTGAGAAGCAGATTGACCAAGAGTTGTCAGAAGCAGAAAGATTGTCAATGAAAAGGAATTATTACTTTTGAAGAAGTGAAAACAATGTAAGAACTCAGGCAAAAGAATTGATGTAATTTTCAAGTTAATATGGAATTCTGATATATCACAGGATTTTAACCAAAAAGTTTAGCTATCAAAATTGTTCAATGTTTGGGATGGTGCTATGGTAGAGTAGGTTAAGCCTCTGCCTGTGGCGCCAGCATCCCATATGGGCACCAGTTCATGTCCCAGCTGCTCCTCTTCTGTTCCAGCTCCATGCTAATGTGCCTGGGAAAGCAGTGGAAGATGGCACAAGTGCTTGGGCTCCCAAACACCTGTGGGAGACCTGGAAGAATTTCCTGGCTCCTGGCTTCGGATCAGCCGAGCTCTGGCCATTGTGATCATTTGGGGAGTGAACCAGCAGATGCAAGATCCTTCTCTATGCCTCTCCTTCTCTCTGTAACTCTGCCTCTCAAATAAATAAATAAATAATTGTTCAATGTCATAATTATTGACTGTAGTGATGTGTGTGGGGGGTAGATGTGGGATTGGATAGGGGAAAAGTTTGACTTTAGGGATGAGATAAAAGGAGACAAGGTCAGAAATCTCTATTAGGCTTCTCTGTACTTTCTCCATATCTTTTTTTTAAGATTTATTTTTATTCATTTCAAAGACAGAGTTATAGAGAAAAGCAGAGCCATAGAGAGAGGTCTTCCATCCACTGGTTCACTCCCCAGTTGGACACAATGGCCAGAGCTGTGCCAATCTGAAATCAGGAGCCAGAAGTCTCCTCTAGGTCTCCCACATGGGTGCAGGTGCCCAAGCACTTGGGCCATCTTCTGCTTTCCCAGGCCATAGCAGAGAGCTGGAATGGAAGTGGGGCAGCCAGGATTCCAACTGGCGCCCATATGGGATGCTAGGGCTGCAGGCCAAGGATTTAACCCACTGCACCACAGTGCCGGACCCTCTCCATATCTTCTTGATTGGGGCTTAGCAGGCCTTTTCTGCAATGGGCCAGATAGCAAGTATTTTAGGTTCTTTGTGGGTCACACTATATTTGAATGCACTAATAATATGCACCATTGTAGAGCAAAAGTAGCTGGTGGACAATCCACAAACAAATGGGCACTGTTAGTTTCCATAAAATTGTACTTACAAAAACAGGTGATGGGCTGGATTTGACCCACTGGTGGATTTTTTTTAAGGCAGAAAAGCTGAGAGAGAGACATAGACAGACAGACAGAGCTCCTATCTGCTGGCTAATTTCCCAAATGCCTGCAACATCTTGGACTGGACCAAGCTGAGGCCAGGAGTCAGGAACCTAATGCAGGTATTCCACAAGGGTGGAAGGAACTGAATTACTCGAGCCATCATCTGCTGCCTCTCAGGGTGTTCAGTAGCTGGAAACTGGAATTTGGAGTAGAGCCAGGACTCAAACCCAGGCACTCTGATATGGGATGTAGGTGTCCCAAAAGGCTTCCTAACCACTACACCAATTTCTCACCCTTGGTTGACATTTTTTTTTTTTTGACAGGCAGAGTGGACAGTGAGAGAGAGAGACAGAGAGAAAGGTCTTCCTTTGCCGTTGGTTCACCCTCCAATGGCCGCCGTGGCCGGTGCGCTGTGGCCGGCGCACCGCGCTGATCCGATGGCAGGAGCCAGGAGCCAGGTGCTTTTCCTGGTCTCCCATGGGGTGCAGGGCCCAAGCACTTGGGCCATCCTCCACTGCACTCCCTGGCCACAGCAGAGAGCTGGCCTGGAAGAGGGGCAACCGGGACAGAATCCAGCACCCCAACCGGGACTAGAACCCGGTGTGCCGGCACCACTAGGCAGAGGATTAGCCTAGTGAGCCGCGGCGCCGGCCCGGTTTACATTTTGTGACCCCTGTTACTGACTGATCAATGCCTGCACAATTGAAATATAGTAATATTAATACATGTTTGATCTTGGTATAGGTTTTATTTAATTACAAGTCTCCTATAGAGATGTTCGGTTTTGCCGAGATAAAAATCACTTTTATAAATTCAGATTTTGATTTAGCTGTGGTACACATCAATCTGGCGATCTCTGAAGACCTAAAAAGTGTGATGATATTGTGAAATCAGCAAGGGGCCTTTTGATTTTGTTGTAGTAAAATCTGTGTAGTTAACCGAGAATCTACAGGCCTCTAGATGTTTCTGAGGATCTTGACAACTGTATGCAATTTTTGTAGTTCTTTGATTATCTTTTTACTCTCCAATTCATTGATTGTTCAATTATGCTAACAAATAGGCCAATCTTGTCTCATTTATTTGCATTACTTAATTTGCTTATATGTTTTTACCAATCAATGCAATTAAAATGGGTTCAAAATGGCTTACTGTTACTTTTTCACTTGGAAATCATATGATGGCTCTCTGTCAAGGGATAGTAGAGTTCCAAAGGGGAGGGAGAGTTCAACACTAGCAAACATGGCAGAAAAGTCAACCTTGAGAAGTGAGCAGTGGCCATTGGTTTTTATTTATTTATTTATTTATTTTATTTATTTATTTTTTTTTACAGGCAGAGTGGACAGTGAGAGAGACAGAGAGAAAGGTCTTCCTTTCGCCGTTGGTTCACCCTCCAATGGCCGCCGCGGCTGGCGCGCTGTGGCCGGCGCACCGCGCTGATCCGATGGCAGGAGCCAGGAGCCAGGTGCTTTTCCTGGTCTCCCATGGGGTGCAGGGCCCAAGCACCTGGGCCATCCTCCACTGCACTCCCGGGCCACAGCAGAGGGCTGGCCTGGAAGAGGGGCAACCGGGACAGAATCCGGCGCCCCGACCGGGACTAGAACCCGGTGTGCCGGCGCCGCTAGGCGGAGGATTAGCCTAGTGAGCCGCGGCGCCGGCCAGCCATTGGGTTTAGCAGTAAGAAAAATTATAGGTGACCTCAGAGAGAGCATTTTCAGTGTCAGCAAACCTAACTCTTAGTTTCCTCACACTCACCTCAGCTACCATTCAGATGCAGAGTAATACAGCACACAGGCAGTGCGTTTCTCAAGAGAGAACTCTTTCTTTATTTGTGGTTTGGGTCTGAGTTCTGTATCAGGATTCCTAGTTGTAACCAAAACAAACCAGCTCTATTAAGTGTAAGTTTCAAATTTTTTAAGGAAAAGGCTACCTCTTAGATATCTAAAAGGGCAAGAGAAGCAAATTTGGAGGCTACACAGATAGCAGCTAAATCTGAAGTCTGAAGTTGAGGTAGCCCTATAAAAACGCCACTGCTCAGACACTGCATCTTGAACAACTGTCAGTGTTGATAAGAGATGTTAGATATGATTGCCAGGACTGCCAGGACTGCCGAGACTTCTGGATTGATTGCCACACAATCCCTGCCTCCCTGTGTCACTAACTCCTAAGTGGAGCTGGGGTACATTTCATCCCAGTTGCAGGACCAACTAGAAAAGAGAATATCGAGCTTCTGCACAGGGTAGGAAGGCTTTCTCTCCCGTCGAGACTCATAAGGCAATTACCCAAATCAGGAAAATGGTTCAAATACTTGACATCTAGAGGAAATGGCAACTGTTACAAAAATTCAAAAAGACATATACTGTGGCATCTTTTACTTAAGCCTAACTCTGAGTCAGTCTTAAAGAATTAATTCTCAGGAGGCTGGTGTTGTGGCCTAGTGGATAAAGCCAGGCCTGAAATACTTGCATCCCATTTGGGTGCTGGTTAGAGTTCCAGCTGCTCCACTTCCAATCCAGCTTCCTGTTAATGGCCTGGACAAAGCAGTGGAAGATGACCAAGTATTTGGACCCCTGCTACCCACTTGGGAGATTTAGATGAAACTCCTGACGCCTGGCTTGAGCCTGGCTCAGCCCTGACCTTTGCAGCCATCTGGGGAGTGAACCAGTAGATGGAAGATCTGTCTCTCCCTCTGTCTCTGTAACTCTGACTTTCAAATAAATAAATAAATAAATCTTTTAAAAAAGAAGAATTAGTTCTCTACTTTTTCCACGCTTGTATTTTTTTTTTTTTTAAGAAAACAGCATTCCTCATTCCAAGAAAGACAAAATAACTCTAAAATCCCAATGGTGCAACAGGGCTCCCAAAGGTCCTCCGCCTCAAAGGCAGAACACTAAAAGCTCATTGAGTAAAACATATAAAGTCATAAAAGCAGAAAGACCAAAAATCCATAATCACTATCTCCTAGAGTCTGCAGTGGTAGGAAGCTGGAGTCAGCAGCTGCACCAAAGTAACTGATACAGGCTGTGGGTGTCCTACCCACTAAGCTAAGCATCCATCCATCCTATAAAAATTTTAACCATCTTTTAACACAAAGAGATAAGACAAGAAAAGGGAAATATCTGCTCCTCTCTCATCTAGGCAAGGTATTCTCTTCCATTTTTTCAGAATATTTTCTTGTTTCTAAAGATTTACCTTTAGCATTGTTTCAGGTTTGGGAGATTTTTATGATGGCTCATATTCTTCTCACTAAACCTTTCTCACTCTTTTTGATATCTCCTCCCTTGCATCCCTGAGGTTAATGACAAGAAGAGTAGGATATAGGATGAGTAATAACTACCATTTTTAGCAACACTGATTTTTTTAAGAAAGACAGGTAGCACGTATTTTTCTAGATCTTTATCCTCTTGTAGCTCAGAGAATTAAATTGAAGGGACAGGATCTTTTCTGTTTCATATTTCATCTATTCCACAGATGGGAGCTTGTCATTGCTTTGTGTGAAAGGTTCCAAACTGGCATCCCTCAGGTCAAATCTGCCTGCAGTTTTGTTTTGTACAACACACACAGTTTTAAAACATTTAAAAATATGGATACCTTTTGACTGGTACAACCTCTTCAGCTCTCTGCAGGCTGCACCATTCTCTGCTGCTGTACACCTTTATGTTTTCTGCCTTGATCTTTGAAAGCATTTTCATCCAGCCCCCTACTAATGCTAATCTACAGTGATCAAATCTTAGTTCCACATTTTTAAAGTAAGACTCAATTGCATTTTGATGTTATTCTGTAGCCAACTTGATGTTTTTATTATCCTTTTCATTCTTGGAATGACTTGATAATAAATATGTAAAACTTATTTTTAATAAAATGGGACTTCTTTGGCTCCTCAAATTTCCTTTTTATTGGATCCTAACAGTAACAACTTTGAATTTTCTAAAAATTATTTTTATTTATTATCATTATATATCTTTTTTGCAGCAAAATACCAGATACCTTTATCTCTAGATAAATTGCAGCTGATATGTCTGATCAGATATTATCAATTCCCTCTATAGATCCACAAAGAGGCCTAAGCTCAATTTAGACAAAAGTCTATCTATCCCCAGAGTGGGTGCCCCTACTACCACAGCTATCTGCTTCATGTCATTGTCTTGAGCATTTGTAACCATGTGGTTCCTCATTCAGCATTACCACCTATCTTCACATTTCCAGCTAATTCCATCCTGTTAGTAACAATCAGATAAGATGTTCACAAAGCCCTCTAAAAATATGGATAATGACTAAGTTAATTAATTTTAGAGGAGATACTTTGGAAATAAATGTATTTCATCTTTATTAATTATTTAAAAAAATCATCTCTCTCTCTCACCCCTAAAAAGAGCTTGCATATGGATCAAGAATATAAATGGGGGTGGGTGTTAGGTGCAGCAAAGACCCTCCTGGGGATGTCTGTGTCCCAAGTCAGAGTGCCTGGTTTGAGTCCGGTTCCATTTCCAAACTAGCCTTCTGCTAATGTACACTCTGGCAGGCTGCAGGTGATGGCTAACTATATAGGTGCATGCCACCCATATGAGAGGCCCAGATTGAGTTCTGGGCTCCTGGTTTCAGCCTGGCGCAGCCCTGGCAGCTGTGGGCATTTTGGGAACTGAACTAGCAGATGGAAGATCTTCATCTGTCTGTCTGCATCTGCTTATGTCTCCCTGCCTTTCAAATAAAGTAAAAATAAAAAAATTTAAAAATTTGTCAAAAGACTCAATTGAAATTTTTTTTTTTGAAAAAGGATATAAGTGGCACTGAACTGAAGCACGTTCTTCTAACTCTATTCTGCATTATCTTCCCTCTTGTTGCTTTCTTTTTGCTTTGCTTTCTTCCTGCTATGTCACTGGAATAACAATATAGAGGCTGGAGAATGTTTCAGGCCTTCTTTATCTGGGGATGTTAAGTGGAGCCAGCTGTTTTCTTACCTTTGGTATAGGCTTTAAGATAAAGGAATAAGGCCTCCCTGAGGCTTTCATGAAGTAGGGGACAGTGTATTTCATCAGTATTAGAAGAAGATAATATGCAATAGAGAGTGCTTTTGCATGAAATACATGTTGGGATTTGGGCCTGGCAGTTGGATGGGAAACAGGATTTAGGATGCTGGCCATATGTCTTCCTTTGGGAATGAATCTAAAAACACATTCTATTTTCTGGACTGTGGTTGATTTGAATGATATTAAAGAATCATTTTGCACTATTGTTTCAGAGTTTCTGCTCTGCATTTATAATTTCTATTATCAAATGATAAGTTTGCTCCACCATACTTCTAATAGTGTCCCAACAGTGTTATTGAGCATAATATTCTGATTTGTTATGCTGGCATTGCTCTAAATTCTCAGGGAGCCATAGAATGTTCTTTCTATTTTTGCTTAACAGCCCATTACCTACATTTCTCCCCTTTTCCTCTTTTAAATTATAAAGGTAAGATACACTATTTAACATTTCTTAATTTCCTGCTAAATTTATGTCTCAAAATTAGACTTTAGTTCTTCTTGCAAGGTATGTTAATTCCAATTATTTTATTTTAATCCATATTTATGAAATTTAGGATCAAGTCCCATCACTACTTTAGCTGATTTGCTATGGTGTATGAAACAAAGTAAATATTATTTATATATTTACAAATCTAGATTTTCCTTATTGTAGAAGATTCCTGATTTTTAATTTATTTGTCCATTTTCATTTTAAATTTCCAGAGTCCCTCTGAAGAAAACTAGAAAAGTATTTCCAATAGAATTTTCTACAGTGATGGAAAGCTATCCAATATGGTAACCACTAACAACATCTGGATATTGAGCTCTTGGATTGTGGCCAATGCAACTGACCGACTAAAATTTAATTTAATTTAAATAGCCATATGTGGCTAGTGGCTTATTACTAGACATCACTGATTGGAACATGCTATCTAACATTTATTTTTTATTTTAGTTTGTGCCTTCTATATCAATTATTCACATTTTAAAATTTGATATATAGAGATTTTGACATCCTTGATTAAATTTATTCCAAGGTATTTGATTCTTTTTGTAGGTATTGTGAGTGGTACTGATAAATAAAATATTTTTGATATACATATTTGATATATATATATATTATCATATATATGATGTACATCTATGTATATTTGACATATAAACAAAGCATTCATATTTTGCTACCTCGGAGACTCTGTAGACAATGGAACTAAAAATCTAAAATTCCTTGGGATTAAAGCTACAGTATAAAAGATAAAGTTCAAATTTAAGGTCTTTTCTTTTTCTGAATCCTCAGGAACATTCAGTTTCAATTGAATTCAAAAGCATGAATAACTTCATCTCAAAGTTGAGTGATACAATCATGGTTTCAGTGTTTATTATCAATTCAGCATATATTGCACCCTTATATGTAATATAGTGAGAAGAACTCTAGCTTACAATTTAAGATTCATGTTCCATTTATAGCTCTGCCATGTAATAAGTGGTCAACCTTTGCCAGATGACTTACTTATCTCAGTTTTAATTCTCCTAAGTGTAACATGGAGATTTCATTGATCCCTGTCTTTCCTGAATTAGAAGCTTGGTGCAATATTAAGTGCTAAGTAAATATAACATATTATTAACACTGCTTACCAGTATTTTCTAGTTAGTATATTAAAAATACATCTAGGAGAATTAAGGCTCTTAGGTCAAAGGTAATAGATCTTCCTGGCTAGTATTTTTCAAGCTATATATGGGGACAGCCAGGTTTTAAAATTTCCAATCAAATCCACACATCTACAGCTGATGTTTGACAAAAGTGCTAAGAGCAGTATTGGAAAAAGGATAATCTTTTCAAGAGAATGTTACTGACAAAATTGGGTATCCATATGCAGAAGAATGAAACTAGACTTTTATCTCTCATCAAGTACAAAATCAACTCAAAATGGATCAAAGACCTGACCTGAAACTTTGAAACTACTAGAAGAAAAAGTAGCTAAAACACCACAGGGCATCAAATGAGCAGAATTTTCTAGATCAGACACCCAAAGCCCATGAAACAAAAGCAAAAATAGACAAATGGGATTTCAACCAAGGGGCTAGTGATGTGGTATATCAGGAAAGGCTGCTGCCTGTGATGCTGGCATCCCATATGCATGCCAATTTGTGTCCCAGATGCTCCACTTCCAATCCAGTTCCCTGCTAATGTGCCTGAGAAAGCAGCAGAGGATGGTCCAAATGCTTGGAACCCTGCACCCACATGGGAGACCCAGAAGAAACTCCTGGTGTCTGGCTTTGTCATGACCCAGCCTGAGCCATTGCAGCCATCTGGGGAGTGACCCAACAGATAGAAGACCTCTCTCTGTCTCTCCCTCTCTGTAGCTCTGATTTTCAGATAAATAAATAAATAAATCTTTTTTTAAGAAATAGGATTTCGCCAAGCTAAGAATTTCTGCATAACAAAGGAAACAATCAAGAGTGAAGAGACAATGCACAGAATGGGAGAACATATTTGCAAGCTATCCATCTGACAAGGGGTTAATATCCAGAATATATAAGAAATTCAAACATCTCAATAGCAACAAAGAAACAAAACAAATAATGCAATTTAAAAATGGACAATAGATCCAAACAGACTATTTCTCAAAGGAAGATATACAAATGGCCAAAAGGAATATATAAAAAAAGACTCAACATTACTAATCATCAGGTAAATGCAAGTAAAAACTACAATTATTGGCTGTTATCAAAAAGATAAACGATAACAAGTTCTAACCAAGGTGTGGAGAAAAGGGAACTTTGGACACTGTTGATATAAATGTAAATTAATGCAGCCATTGTGGGAAACTGTGTGGAGGTTTTTAAAAAATTAAAAATAGAAATTACCATATGATCCAGCAATCCCACTCACAGGCATGTATCCAAAGGAAATGAAATCCATTTGTTGAAGAGACATATGCCACTCAATGTTTATTGCAATACTATTCACAGTAGCCAAGAAATGGAAACAACCAAAGTATCCATTCATTGATGAATGGATATAGAAAATGCAGTCCATATATATAATAGAACAATACCTAACCATTAAAAAGGATGAAATTTTGTCATTTGCAATAACATGGATAGAACTGGAGGTCATTATATCATGTGAAATTAGCCAAGTACAGAAAGACAAATGTCATATGTTTTCATTCATATGTGAAGTGTAACAAAAAGTGGTATCAGAGAAGTTAAAAATATAATGATGGCTTTCAGAGGTGAGAGAGGGAAGAAGAGAGGCAGAGATGGAGAAAGATTGACTTATGGGTTTTAGGCTACAGCTAGATATGTATAAGAAGTTCTAGTGTTCTGTTGCATAGCAAGGTGACTATAGATAATGTTGATTTTTATATATTTCTCACTAAAAAAAAACCAGAAGATAAGATCTTAGGTGTTTTCACTACAAAGATATGTTAAATGTTTGAAGAGATAAATATATTTACTTTTAATGGAAACAACAAATGTATGCATGGACTGAAGTATCACATAGTACTCCATAAATATGTATAATTTTATATGATTTTGGATTTTTTTAAAAAATTAAAGTCTAAAATAAATAAATAAATAAATAAATTCTCAATCAGTTGTGGTTCAATACACACAGAATAGAAATGAATTACTTGAAAAACTAAGTAAAAATAATTTTTTAGATACAATAGACAAAATTATTGTCAAAAGTTAAATAGGCTTTCAAAGGTTTCTCAATTTTTTAAAAAGAATTATGTATTTTGATAGAGTCAGAGAGCGGGGCACTGACAGAGAGAGAGGGAGATCTTTCATCTACTGTAACTGCCAGGGTTGGGTAAGGCTGAAGCTAAGAGCTAGGAACTTCATCCAGGTCTCCCTTGTGGATGCCAGGGACCACTTGGGCCATCTTCGTCTGCCTTTCTGGGCACATTGACAGGGAGCTGGATCAGAGGTGGAACAACTAGGACACAAACCAGCACCCATATGGGATGCTGGCATCACAGGAGGCAGCTCAATCACTGCACTACCATGCATGTTCCTTCAATCTATGAATTTACTGTATCATGGATCACTATCAGTTTGTGGGTCAGCACAAGTCCTTAGAACTCATTATGAGTAGTACTGTTTTAAGGAATCCAGGACTACGTGGTTAATAAAAGATTTAATGAACTATTTCCACTAACTTTACTATTATATTTAAGATATTATATCAATTACTTGATATAAAAATAAGAATTATAGGAGCCAGCACTGTGGTATAGCAGGTAAAGCCACTGCCTGCAGTGCTGGCATCCCATATGGGCATTAGTTCGAGTCCTGGCTGCTCCAGTTCTGATCCAGCTCCCTGCTCAGGTGCCTGGGAAAGAAACAAAAGACAGTCCTAGTCCTTGGGCCCCTGCACACATATGGGAGACTTGGAAGAAGCTCCTGGCTCCTGGCTTCAGATTGGCCCAGATCTGGCCATTGAAGCCATTTGGGGAGATCATCCATGGAAGGAAGATCTCTCTCTCTCTCTGCTTCTGCTTCTCTGTAACTCTTTCAAATAAATAAATAAATAAATAGGAATTATAAATATAGATATAGATAGATAAAAAATAAGAATTATAGATGAATTACTTTTATCCTTTTCAAAGAATCAACTTTTATTCAGCTCAGAACCTTAATGTGTATGGAATTTGTCATTCACATAGAGACATACAATTATCCTATGTAAAATGAAGGAATGTGAAATTAGTAGAACTGTGGAAGAATATTAGTACTACATAGTCTATTGCCTATTGATTGAAAAACACATAATCACAGCTTACCCAGTTATGTTTGGTTATACACATACTAATAAGCTTTATTATGTACAATTCATACTTCGAGGCAATTGTGTGATAGTGGTTAGTGCATTTTCTGTTAGTTTATTTAACAGTCTTACTTCTACTTGTAGTTTATAAGCCTTTTAAATTTAATTAAAGTATTTCATGATTTAAGGGGCTGGCACCGTGGTGCAGTAGGTTAATCCTCTGCCTGCAGCGCCAGCATCCCATATGGGCACCAGTTCTAGTCCCGGCTGCTCCTATTCCAGTCCAGCTCTCTGCTATGGCCTGGGAAAGCAGTAGAAGGTGGCCTCAGTCCTTGGGCCCCTGCACCCACGTGGGAGACCTGGAAGAAGTGCTTGGCTCCTGGCTTTGGATTGGCTCAGCTCTGGCCATTACTGCCATAGAGGAGTGAATCAACGAAAGGAAGACCTTCCTCTCTGTCTCTCACTGTCTGTAATTCTAACTCTCAAATAAAATAAATAATATCTTAAAAAAAAGTATTTCATGATTTAAATTTGTAGGTGGTATAAAAGATTGCATATTCATTGATTATAAGATAGTAAATTAAACATATGTATTTTTTGCCACTTTACTGATCTCTTATGAAAAATCTAGTACTGATGATTGGAGTGCACACATTTTTTTAAAAAATAAAATTTATGAATTATATCTACTCAGAGAAAATGATGTATGTGTTTCATTTGAGTGATTGATTTGTCCCATTAGTAAATCACATGACTAGATAGGTTTCTTTGATTGAATCCTTTTAGTTCTTTACCATTAACCTCTTTGTAAATAGCCTGTTAGACAACTGTCTCTAACAAAGAGATGTGGCCATGAAGCAGACGGGGTGACTGGCCTATCGCAGCTCTGTCTTTCCAGATGCACATTAAGGAATGTAAAGTTGAGTTTCACTTTAATATTTTAACATATTTAAAGTGTTTTTTAATATACATAGATCATTATTTAGAGAAATTGTAGTACCTATTTTGGTGATTTATTTGTTATAATATACTTGGCAAACACTGAATGTAGATGAAAACTCTATTACATGGCAGCTACAACTATGAATCTTGTAAATATTTTCATCCATTTATTTAAGTCCTTTCCATATTATTATTGACTGACTAAAGATCCTCAAAGACTATTTATTTATTTAATTATGACACATTTCAAACCTACAGAAAGTATGGAGAAGAATATAATGAATATATAATGAATACCCTTATAACTTACTACTCAGATTTAAGAAACTCTAGTATTTGGCAGATTGAGTCAGTTGTTTCTGAAACATTGCGTATAAAGATTTTTGTATCCTTTCTTATTTCCTTCTCTCATTCCCAAGAGACTGCCAGTCTCATTCCTACGCATGCCTTTGTATTTTCAATATTGTGCCTGACAGCTAATGAGGCCCTAGAATCTTATTTTCTCCTTTAGTGCCTTTTACCTGAGCATTTGACCACACAAATAAACTATACATCCCAGTGTCCCTTGCATAAGACATGACTAACTTAGGGTCAATTGCAAGGAGAAGATGTTACAGCTCCTGAGTAACTTCCTTAAAAATGCCTGCCCTATAGCTTTTCCTCCCTTTCATTGGCTGGAAATGTGGGAACTGAAACAACTTTGAAAACCACATGTTAAGAGAGCAGTCTGTATCCTTGGGGACCCTCGTGGAGCAATGCATTTATACTTGTTCTAGACTGCTTTGGAGTGAGAAATAATCTTTGGACTCCTTCTTCAAAGAGGCTTAGCTTATATAATGTTTGTATCTTTTTTGTTATATATTATCCAATCATGCAAAATGATGACGTTTTGGTAAAACAAAACAAAACATGGGTTAGATGTGCAATGGTGGCCCCATAAGATCATAACACAGCAAAATTTCTACTACCTAGTGAACACGTAACTGAACAGGCAAGAGAAAAGGGAACTTCAGAAGAAAAATAAGAACTCCCCCCAAAAATTCATAGTGAAAAGGTTAATACAAGCTCTTACAGACCTCAATAAGCTCCTTGGTGAAAGTTTGAATGCATGGGGGCGAGCATTTAGTGCAGTGGTTAAGACATTGCTTGGGGCATCCACATCTCATATTAAAACTCCTGGCTCAACTCTTGGCTCTTTTGGTTCTTCTGATCCAGCTTCTTGCAGGTGATGGCTTAGGTACTTGGGTCCCCTCCACTCAGAAGGGAGATGCAGATTAAGTACTAGTCTCCTGGCTTTGGTGTGACACAGCCCTGGCTATTGCAGACTTTTGGAATATAAACCTGTGGATAGAAGGTTTCCCTTTGTCTGTCTGTCTCTATCTCTCTGCCTTTCACATAAAATGAAAAAGAGTTTGAAAACATGGGCCCCCAACACCAAAAAGGTTTAATAGAGAGGAATATTGGGCCGGTGCTGTGGCACAGAGGGTTAACGCCCTGGCATGAAGCCCCAGCATCCCATATGGGTGCCGGTTCTAGTCCCGGCTGCTTCTCTTCCAATCCAGCTCTCAGCTGTGGCCTGGGATAGCAGTAGAAGATGGACCAAGTCCCTGCACCCACATGGGAGACCTGGAAGAAGCTCCTGGCTCCTGGCTTTGGATTGGTGCAACTCTGGCCATTGCGGCCATTTGAGGAGTGAACCAGCAGATGGAAGACCTCTCTCTTTCTCTGTCTCTACCTCTCACAAGAGTGACACATCCTTATGAAGAGCCTCACGTAGGTCCTTCAGGAGGTGTACAATAGAAGGCATTGTTGTTGTGGGACATGATAGCTCCACATGTGCTATTACTGCAAAAGACCTTTCAGGTGGACAAGACTTGAAGCTAGAAGACAGCAATACTGATCATCCTAGCCCTGTGTAGGCCTATGTTGATTTGTGTGTTTGTGCCTTAGTTTTTAATTTTTTTAATTTTATCTTATTTATTTGAAAGGTAGAGGGAAAGAGACAGACAGACAGAGATCTTCTATCCACTGGTTCATTCCCTAGTTGCCTATAATACCAGGGTTAGGCCATGTTGAAGCTAGGAGCCTGGAGCTCAATCTGAGTCTCCCACATGGGTGGCAGGGATCCTAGTACTTGAGCCATCACCTGCAACCTCCCAGAGTGTGCATTGGTAGGAAACTGGAATCAGAATGCGGCTGGACCTCAAACCCAGGACTTCAATATACGATGTGGGTGTACCAAGGGATGTCTTAACTGCTGCACTAAACACCTGCTCCTGTGCCTTAATTTTTAACAAAAAAAATTTAAAGGAAATAAATTTTGAAATAGGAAAGAGCTTAGAGGATGTAAGGAAAATATTTTTGTACAGCTACACAGCATGTTTGGGTTTTAAGCTGTAATTACAAAAGTCAAAACTTCAAAATTCAAATCTATAAAGTAAAAACATTACAGTAAGCTAGGATTAATTAATTATCAAAGAAAGAAAAAAATTTATAGATTTGGTGTAGCCTAAGTATACAGTGTATTAAAATGTCTACAGGTTTGTATAGTAGTGTCTTAGGCTTTAACATCCACTCAGAACTCACTAGTCACTGAGAGTAATTTATATTCCTACAAGTTCCATTTGTAATAAATGACCTATACAGGTATGAATTATTTAAAAATTTGTATGATATACTTTTGCTATATCTTTTCTGTATTTAAATAGGCTTGGATACACAAATGTCATCGTGTTACAATTGCGGACAATTGTGGTCAATACAGTAATATGCTGTACACGTTTGCAGTGTAGGAGCAATAGACTATACCAAATGGCCTGGGTTGTGTAGTAGGCCATTGCATCTAGGTTTGTGTAAGTACTGTGTATAATGCTTGTACAATGACCAAATCACCAGACAACACATCTTAGTATGTATCCCTGTTGTTAAACAATGCAAGACTACAATACACATTATTATATGCATATGTGTCCATAAGCAGTTCTATGTAAGTATTTTGCATATTAAAAAACTTTACATTGATTGCTTTCTTCAGTATCAGTTCACAACTTTTTTCACCCTACATTAGTTCCATTACATACATTAATTTATATAGCTCTGGTTCATTCAACTTCATTGGCCTGTGACTCTTGATTTTTTTACTTGTCTTTTTCTCTCTTACTCTATCTTTTACTCACCCCGTTTGTCTGGGTTTTGCGGTTTTCTCTGTCCAGAGCCCCTGGATCCCAGACCAAGTCAGGTTTTATTGCAATAGTTTGGAGTCCTTCCTACCTGGAGACCTTGCTACCTGGTAGTATTACAGCTTTGTTCATCAAGCCAGCTATGGCTTGCTTTATGACATTGTCAAGGACTTGTGCCTATTGTTTTCCCTGCGTACACCTGCAGTTTCATAAGTACTAGCACCAAAGCCACAGATACAACAGTTTTTCACTTTCCTTTTAGGTAAGTTCTATCTTTGAGCTTTGAGCAACAGATGTGGTTTCAGTCCTCTACCTTGCATGATAGATTTCTTTCCTTTCAGAAACCAAGTTCCAGCCACTACTGCTTATTTTAGGATTGAGAATCCAGCAGGATTTTTCTTATTTCTCTTCTGCTTCTTATCCGTAGATATTTACCTTACATCTGAGTCTGACTAGGTCTTTTTGGTTTTCTCTCTCAATGTTCTAATCTATTACTGTTACACTTTTGGTACTGAGTGGGTCTATAAAAGCTTAAACTCACAGTGTCATCTTGACAGTAAATCTTTCAACTCTCTTTTTAAAGTCCAATACTTCATTCTAGAAATATGAGATGAGAAAGCACACTCAGAACAATTCTCTATGTTTAAAGTACTCTTTTGCTAGGATGACAAGTTGTTCATTCTAACTTTTATGTGGAAAGGGAACTGTAAATTGGGTAGAAAAGGAAGGGTTCCATAGTCCAGGTAGTTTCATAGCTTCTCATAATTCAAGTTTACTTTATAGAACCATCATTCTGGCTCTGGAAATTCTAAAAATGTCAGGTACATACAATTATATGCTAAAGTTCAAAGAGTATCATTGTCAAGTCTTTTGGATAATCTGCCATACTTCAACATAGTTCTGTTAGACTGAATAGTAATTGTCTCCTATTTTTTGTCCCTTCAATTATTTGTGCTATATTTGAAAGTTTTAGCCTTTTCTTTTTCCTTTGTTATTTCTTATTATTTATCAGTTAAAATGTTTAAGTGTAAGTACGTAGGTCTAAAAGTAAGGAGCTCTGTCTCTGTTTGCCAATATTTGCCAGTAATTAGAAAGTTAATACCACTTTATTTCCTTGTTTGTAAAAGAAGGCCTGTTAGTATTCCATTGCTGCTGTAACTACCACATTAAGCCAACACGAATTTATTATCTTACAGATCCAAAATGGATCTCCCTGCACAAAAACCAAAACATGGGCCATATTACATTCTTTGTAAAAGCTGAAGGGAAAAAAATCTGCTTTCTTGTCTTTTGCCGCTAGAGATCGCCTGCAATGGCCCTGGCCTCCATTTTCAAAGACATCAGGGTATCCTCTTCAAATCTTTCTTTCTTTCCTTCTTTCCTTCCTTCCTTCCTTCCTTCCTTCCTTCCTTCCTTCCTTCCTTCCTTCCTTCCTTCCTTCCTTCTTTCCTTTCTCTCCTTTCTCTCCTTTCTCTCTCTCTCTCTTTCAGATTTATTTATTTGAAAGTCAGAGTTACACAGAGAGAGGAGAGGCAGAGAGAGAGAGAGAGAGATAAAGTCTTCCATCCCATGGTTCACTCCCCAGTTGGTCACACTGCCGGAGCTGCACCTATCCAAAGCCAGGAGCTTCTTCCCGGTCTCTCACATGGGTGCAGGGGCCCAAGGACTTGGGCCATCCTCTGCTGCTTTCCCAGGCCATAGCAGAGAGCTGGATTGGAAGTGGAGCAGCCAGGTCTTGAACTGGCACCCATATGGGATGCTGGCACTTCAGGCCAGGGCATTAACCTGCTATGCCACAATGCCGGCCCCTCAAATCTCTTTCTTATTCCATCCAGCTCTTCTGCCTCCCTTTCACTTATAAACTCGCTTCTGTTTTTGTTGGGCCAACCTGAAAAATCCAGGTTAATCTCTACCTCACAGATTCATCTGATTAGTAACCTCAATCCCATCAGCAGCTTTAATTCCCTTTTGCCATGTGACCTCACAAATTTTGGGGATTAGGACTTGGACATCTCTGGAGGAACCTTTGATTCTGTCTACCACAGAAGGTTATTATCATTTTATCTCAGAGGGGAAAAGTGATTAGAAATGATGTTGAATTAAGTGGTCACCCCCTCAGAAAATGAGAAGTAGGGTTATCTACCTTACTCTTACTAACATAACCAAAATATCTGGATCAAAGCCTTCAGTTAAGCAAAATTACAAATGTATCAAAAGTAAATGTGAGTAAACAGGTTGACATTTTGGAGAATATCATGAAAATTAGAAGCCTGAACAATTCTATCATCTCAAATATAGTAAGCAACAATCAATAAACTACAAACAAGAAAAAAAAATTGTCACACATTAGCTAAGCAGAGGACCAGAATCCATGATAAACAAAGAGTTCTTAAAATTAATTGGAAGAAGGTAACCCACTGAATAGAAAACAGAAATGAGTGAAGATAATCACAGAAGGATAAATGGATGCCAAACATATCAATTTTTTCTTTTACTTTTAGCATGTTTGATTCTATAATTCAAAAACACATCTTTAATTTGTTTCATTTAAGTAGTAAGAGTCCTTCCTGTTCTAGATAGGATCCTTCCCGTCCTAGATAGGATTCAAAGTTTTGTGAGCACTCTGTGAGACTGCTATTTGTGTCAGTGTAAAAACAGAGTTAGACAAGTCCTGAATAATGCATAAGAATTTTAACTATAGAAATTACCACAAGTTTTTCATCTTGGTAAATTTTTTATTGGATACTTAGAATAAAGAAACAATTATCTTAGTGATTACTTTCTACTAGTAATTCAGAAGGTAGCCTAATTATCATACATTAACATTTTAAAACATAAACTGAGACTACTCAGTTTACAGGGTAAGAATCCTTTATACCTTATATAAAAAACTACTTAAAATTAGAAATTAAAGCTTTGTTCATGTTAGCTAGTCATCAAGAGTGTTATAATGGCTGGGTGGGTATTCAAGAATTATAATTTGGTGAAATATTTTAATTAAATTATTTCTACCTATTTATAACTTTTTTTTAATGTAGTAGAAACACAAATGTTTCACATAGGAACTTTCATACTCAAACTCATAAAATATTCTCAAATCCTGTGGGATTTATTATGAACATTAATCTTGCCTTAACATTTCTAGGTAGGTGCAAAGTAGGAGCTATTTAGAAAATACTACATTTTCTGGGAAGATTTTCATTTTATTATTTTTATTTAGCCCAATGCTATCATAAAAACAGAACAAGTTTTTTTTTTAACAAAGATGGACAAAATAACTACAGCTTTTAAGTTCCAGATAAGGAATATATTCTTGTAATTACCACAGTCCCCAAACAGAGAGAATGATTTTAAATAATAGTGTGAAATAATTTTATGTTTATGATCCTGTATTGCTCTTTTTGCTTAAACATTTTGGTTTAAATTCTTGAACACAATTCATTTGATATGCTTGTTTTGTAGATGTTCTTTACCCTGGAGGATTTTTTCAGAATATTGCATCAGCTTATGATTCCCAGGTCTCCAAATATAAGAATTTGAATAGAAGCTCCCAAAGAGATTATAGCTAAGTGAGAACTCATTATCTAAATACATTTGGTTTGAATAAATAACTTAGGATTTGAATGTATTTATCATCACTCATTTTCTAACTCAGCTATTAAGGTAGCTCAATATTTTCCACAATCATCATATTTAGTAACAGAAAAAAAATAACAGTACATTTTAAAAAACACACTTAACTGTCATATCAGAAATGCAACTAATCAGGGCCATGGGTGAGGCAGCACCCTAGACAGACATAAGAGTTCAGTCCTTACAGGTGTTAAACTTTTTATTTCTGCTTTTAAATGAAAGGAATGTGTGTATTTGTGTGTGTGTGTGTACTATGGTTTGGGTGTAGAGGCAAAATTCAGATGTTCACATCAATGTAGATTTTTCAAATTGAGTTTCAGAGTATTATTGACTTATTACAATTAAGAGTGAAAATCTATTTAAAGCATAGATTTTCAGTGGAACGTACAAAACATGGAAATCTTCCACACTTGTCTTGTGTTGATGCTGTGTTGATCTGTTTTGATACAATCCCTGGTCAGACTGAGTGCTCAGAAGAAAGATGATGTTAACATCAGATGTGCAGATCAGGAAGAAGAAAATTTATACACAAAGTCATTAAACTCACCAAAGTCCATTTTATGTAATGCCCTCCCTTTGGTCTTGATAATATTTCAGCACCAGCTTTTACTCACAAAGTATAAATGAGGAGGGAGGGGATCTCTTGGGATACAGCCTCCGTTGGGATATGGAGAACATTAGGTAATCAAAAAGCTTCTGGCTGAGGACATGTTGATTTTGCCAGAACCACTCTGCAATGTTGCTAGATTGGCTTTTTTGTTTTCCTAGTCTTATAAAGATTGTTGCTTTTATACAATTTCCATAAGAACCAGCTTTTCTGTAGGCTGCTTATGTGATTTTAGGTTTTTAGGGAGATGGTAGGAGAGGGGACATTGAGAACCAAGTAGACATTTCCAGATGTACCTGAAAATTCTCTGGCATAGGAAGGCAGGTGTGAGGAACCAGCTCCATGGTATATGAGACTTTAAATCACGTACTCTTGGCTCAATCAAGAATTAAGGTTACCTGGTAATAAAAATATAGATTTGGATAGCTAAAAAAAGGTTTATATTTTCTTAATGAGTTCAGTATTAGGTGATTTCTCTCCAGGGAGGATGTAACAGCTCTATTCTTACAGGAAAGCTATGATGAATAACGAGGGTTGCAGGTCAGGTTCAGAGACCACAAGATGATAGCTGAGGAAATTAACAAGAAGTCATCTCAATGATTCTTACAGAGTGCCATATCAGTGCAGAGGGACGTAAAGAAGTATGGTTGGGACAGCATTAAATTTCTTGGCACCTCTGCAGTCTTCATCATCTATATGCTGCCTGAACTAACCAGGTCAACCAATCTTTCATTGGAAGTCAAGCTCCTGATGCATTTACCACAATATCATTAGCTATAATTACAATTAAATACTTATGTATTTGATTATTGATATTTCCTATTAGTGACTTGTTTATTACTATAAACTTAGTATAAGGCAAGTATTTGAAAATATGTTTGTTGAGTGAATTAATGGGTAAACAAGGTGGAAATAAAACTGCTCTGTAGTTCCTTCAAGCTATATGCATGAAATTGAACTAACTTATCATTTACACCTCTGTCCTTCAAATATGCTTTTCTTCCTATCTTCACTGATATGGCCAATGGCATTATCATTTATCTAATCGCCCACAGTACAAAGCTCCCAGTCATCCTGCATCCCTGTCTCTTTCCCATTCTATGTCTAACTGACCTTTAATTTCTTTTCATTTTGCTCTAAGATTTTGATTCTATTCTCCCTCTATAATGCCATGATTTTTATCTAGCTTCTACTATCTATTATCTGAACCACAGCAATAGCCACTGAATGAGACTATTATCCACTAATTTCTACCCATTTAAAGCTATACAGGGATGGATGACATTGTGGCTGAACTGGTTAAGGAGTGCCTGGTTCCTAGTCCCAGGTACTTTGCGTTTCCAATTCAGCTTCTGGTTGATGTCCTTGGGAGGCAATTCATGATAGCCCAAGAACTTGGGTTCCTGTCACCCATGTGGGAGACCCAGATAGAGTTCCATGCTCCTGGCTTTTGTCTGGCCCAGGCCAGGCTTTTGGAGAGTGAACCAGCAGGTGGAAGCTTGCTCCCTCTCTTTTTCTCTTTCTCTTTATCTCTTTCTTTATCCTCACCCCCTCTCTCCATCAGCTTGTCTTTTAAATAAATAAATAAACTTAAAAAAATCTATATAATGCCATTGGTGGTAACTAAAAAAACCTTCATGCATGGATTTCTTTTAACTTTTTTATTTATTAGTATATTTATTATTCTTTATTAAATAAAAAATAGTCTTGGACCTCAATTGGAGTGGTATCATTCTTTAGGGATATTTACTGATTTGTGAGTACAGTTTTGATGTCATAGGGATCAAGGTACTATTATCTGGGAGACTAGATGTCTTAATGTGTGGACAGTCTCTCAAAGAAAAATTGTTTCGCATCCTGCACAGCTTTCAGATATTATTCAAGAAATAGATTCAATAAACCTGTTCAAGCAGGTGAACAAGAATTTTCCAAAAATTGAATTATTGTGTAAATCAAAGGAAGCATTCACTTCATTTAGTTTGAAACTTTAGAAAAAATTGTTTGCCATTTTGGAGAATCATACCACTGATGATGGATGCTGCTTGTGATATCTGAGTTGTCAAAACATACCTGGAGGCTTCCATAGCCTTGGCAACTCATGACAAGAGCCTAGGAAGATTACTGACACCATAAACAAGAATGTCAAATTGTTAAGCCAACAACAGGAGTCACTGTGCTCTTAACTCTCCACGTGGGATCTCTGTCCTTCATGTGTTGTCCAATGTGAATTAATGCTATAACTAGTACTCAAACAGTATTTTACACTTTGTGTTTCCGTGTGGGTGCAAACTGTTGAACTCTATACTTAATATATACTAAATTGATCTTCTGTATATAAAGAGAATTGAAAATGAATCTTGATGTGAATGGAATGGGAGAGGGAGCGGGAGATGGCAGGGTTGCGGTTGGGAGGGAAGTTATGGGGGGGGGGGGACCAATGTAATCCAAAAGCTGTACTTTGGAAATTTATATTTGTTAAATAAAAGTTAAAAAAAAAAAACATACCTGGAGGGATCAGTGTTGTGGCTCAGGGGCTTAAGTTGCCACTTGAGATGCTAGCATCCCACATCAGAGCACCCGTTCCAGTCTCAGCTGCTACATTTCCCAACCCAGCTTCCTGCTAATGTGCCTGAGAAAGCAGTGGACAATGGCCCAAGTACGTTGATCCCTGCAATTCACATGATACCTGGCTGGTGTTCCTAGCTCCTGGCGTTGGCCTGGGTAGTTTTGGCTCTTGCGGACATCCAGGGAGTAAACCAGTGAGTTCACTGTGTCTTTCTCTCTCTGTTACTCTGCCTTTTGAACAAATATGTTTTTAAAAAAACCCCTGCATTTGTGACTCTCACATTTATGGTGAGTATTTATATGGATGCGAGCATCTGACTATTTCATGATTTCCAGTGTAGCTGTGCCTATTTCCCTTAATTTCTTTTATATATGATATTGGATATTATATTGCTTCTTTTGAAGTCATCTTTTTCACCCATGAATTTAATTTCAGGAGAATATTAGCAGCAAATATTTGTTAATGGTAAGGATTGTTAGGTTTAAATGATATAGGACAAAGGTGTGATTTATTCATAATATACTAAAGTGAACAAAAAAATGGTATTATATTGTCTAGGGATGACCTGATATTTCCCTTATTTCCTCATTTCCTGTGTAGGGTAAAATAAAACCTAAATTTTAATCTAAACCCATTGACATAATCCATTCAAATCATTTAAAATGCATAGATATGGAAGGTTGAATGACAGGTCTCTCAGGCTTCTTCTACTTTCATGGCTCCACTCCAACAATTCTGAGGTGGGAAGTAAGGTTAAGCACACACAACCTTATATGGTGATGGAAAGATTTATTCCCTCCTTATCTATGAGAACTTGTCCTCAGTTACTCTTGGCTTTAAATATCCTCTATGTGTTACAGATGACCTAGAAACTGGTATCCCGTCTCCAATCCTAAATTCTCCTTCTCAAGTTTTAAGTATCTGTCTCTGAACTTGATATCTCTACTTGAATATCTAATTGACATTTTAAACCTTACATAGCCAAGTCTTGATCCTACTTTTTCCCAAATCCACTATGTGTGTCTGTGTCAGTAAAGGCCATTGTACTGTACTGTTCAAACCAACACTACAAATCAACAGTTTCCATTCCCTCTTTTGCTTATTATTCCAATCAGACTGTCAACAAGACTTTTTGGCTCCACTTCAAAAATACATACCAAATCCAGCAATATTCACTACTTCCACTATTACAACTTGGACTGTTTCAATAACTTCCTGTTTTTATTTTTTGGCTCCTTGTTTTCACTTTTGTCCCTTCACATAGCACCCAGATTATCTTCCCAATGGGCAAATCAGATCAGGTCACTCCCCTTCATGAAACCTTTCAATGACCCGCCACTGGAATCGTAATAAAATCCAAACTCTTTACTATGGTCTACAAGGTCCTTAATCTTTTATTTTATCTTATTATATATTTTTTAAAGATTTACTTATTTATTTGAAAGGCAGAGTTACAGAGAGGTAGAGGTAGAGTTACAGAGAGAGTCTTCTATCCACTGGTTCACTCCCCAAATGGTCACAATGACTAGAGCTGGGCTGATCCAAAGCCAGGAGCCAGGAGCCTCCTCTGGGTCTCCCATGCTGGTTCAGGGGCCCAAGGACTTGGGCCATCTTCCACTGCTTTCCTAGGCATATTAGCAGGGAATTGGATCAGAAGTGGAGCAGCTGGTACTCGAACTGGCATCCATATAGGATGCTGGCAGTGACTTTACCTGCTATGCCACAACAATGATTCCTATATTATTATTTTTTAAAAAGATTTATTTACTTATTTGAAAGATAGAGTTACAGAAAGGGAGAGACAGGGTGCTATTCCATCCTCTGATTCACTCCCCAAATGCCACAATGGCCTGAGCTGGGCTGATCTGAAGCCAGGAGCTTTTCCTGGTTCTCCCATATGGGTGCAGGGGTCCAAGGACTTGAGCTATCTTCCACTACTTTCCCAGGTGCATTACCAGGGAGCTGGATTGGAAGTGGAGCAGCCAGGACTCAAATGGGAGCCCATATGAGACGATGGCATTGTGGACTATAACTTATCATCCTCGCCACAGCGCTGGTCCAAGGTCCTTAATCTTCTGACCTCTGTCTAACTAACCCGTGTCATCACCTACCACTGTCCTCTCATTCACAGAGTTCTACTCTACCTCAAATTGTTCCATAGTTTTTCATGTGCTGACTCTTTACTATTTGGTGTTCACCTAAAGGAAACACTTCATCTGAAAATTCTTATCTTGTTCATATCTGTCTCATGTCAAAGCATCTGACTGGCTGATCTCTGCTGTGGAAAGGCTTAGTGTGTATTCTACTAGGACTGGTGACAATAGAGACAAAATTTGGGGGAGTTATGTGGTGGCATCTACTGCTAATGACTGGCCATTTTCCTTAGGCCTTAAAGTCCTATAATGGAATGTCTTCCTTGGAGACCCTGGGTCACGATGACCTGTTGGCATTCTCAGTACCTTCAGGTTCATTCCCCTAAAGCACGCATGAACTTCTGGGTCTCTACATGATATATCATCCATAAAGGTAAGGAGATGTGCCCTGTTTATTTATGTGACCCTTACCTACCTCCACCTCCATATAGTGGTTTCATACCACATTGGACATTGCACTGAGTAAAGGATAGAGTTCTCCGAGGTTTAGGAACTCCTCAGCACTGTTCCTAAGGAATGAGTCCGTAACACAATGCCCTTGGCCGTTATCACTTTTTAAAAAGATTTATTTATTTATTTGAGTCAGATTATAGAGAGAGAGTGAGAGAGCAAGCGAGTGACAAAGAGAGGAATCTTCCACACACTGGTTCATACCCCAAATGGCAGCAATGGCCAAAGCTGAGTTTCTGAAGCCAGAAGCCAGAAGCTTCTTCTGGGTGTCCTTTGTGGGTACAGGAGCCCAAAGACTTGGGCCATCTTCTGCTGCTTTCCCATGCACATTAGTAGCATTTCCCAGGCACATTATCATAAGTGGAGCAGCTGGGGCTCGAACTGTTGCCCATAGGAGGTTGCCGGCACTACAGGCGGCAGCTTTACCAGCTATGCCACAGAACTGGCCACAGCCTTTTTCATTTTTATTGTGATTTTTCTAAGGGTTCTTCACTTACATGCCCCATCCACTACCTCAAATTTCTCTGCTGCCTCAAAGCATGAATTAGGAGAGAAGACACATGATGCCTGTCCTCCTTATTCTTTTGGTCTCTTTCTGTATTGATCCACAAAGATTCAAAGTGGCAGGCTCTTTCAACTAAACCATACTGTCTAGATTGGATTTCTCTTTCATCAATAATATGGGCTGGCTTTGTGAATTTTAAGTGAAGAAATCAAGAAATTTAGTAAAATGTTTTCTCTCCCTTTCAAAACCAGTCTCGCTCAATTGCTGTGTTCATAGGAGATTTTTAAAAAGTCTGATTTAACACTCAAAAATAACCAAAGCCCACTTTATTTTCCAATATTTCCATTTTTCTGGGATGATAAACCTTATAGCTTGACTTTGAAGTGGAAGAATGCAAAGGAACATGTTTTAGCAGAGACATTAGTTTAAGATTTGTAAACCATTCTCCCTACTCCATGGGTAAAGCACATCCTAACTTAGTTCCAATCTGCTTTATCATCTTCATTTCTATCTATGTTCCATCTGCTGCACAAACCTTATTGCTTTTTTAAATATTTATTTGTTTATTTATTTATCTGAAAGGCAGAGTTACATAGAGGCAGAGGCAGAGAGAGAGAAAGGTCTTCCATCCGCTGGTTCACTCCCTATGTGGCTGCAAAGGCTGGAGCTGCGCCAGTCTGAAACCAGGAGCCAGCAGCTTCTTCTGGGTCTCCCACACGGGTGGCAGGGGGCCAAAGACTTGGGCCATCCTCCAACCTCCACTGCTTTCCCAGATCATAGCAGAGAGCTGGATTGGAAGAAGAGCAGCTGGGTCTTGAATTGGTGCCCATATGAGAGTCTGGCACTGCAGGCTATGCCACAGCACTGGCCCCCAAACCTTATTCATTAGACATAATAAATCTGCTACCACTATTTGATACAACCTACTCTGAATTAGCACAGCTGTTTGTTTTGCCTAAAATATCCTTTTCCAACTTACCCTCTTCTTGGCAAAGTCTTTCTTATCTTATAAGATTTAACTCAAATGTCAACCCCCAGTGATGCCTTCTTTGATCAACTTGTCTTCTGTAATATCTTAGCAATATGTGAGGCTCAACATTGTGGCATGTATTACATTATAGTAGAATTATTTCTTTGTTGTTGCTATTCGATTGCTCAGTACTTCAATAACAGGGACAGAGTTTTGTCCAACTCTTTTCTATCAGCCCCTAACATTGTGGTTAAACATATCTCCTCTGTTTTTGTTTTTTAATTTATAAAAAAATCCAAATTTTACTTACATAGGAAAAGGTTACTGAATTCCAATGTAGTAAGCTATCTTTAATTTGCTATATGAAAAATGTGAAAGCAACGAAGAGTAAGAAGCAGATAGTTTTAGAAATCCTGTTTCACATTTCACAAAATCCTTTTTCACATTTCCTCTTTTCTATTTTTATGCAAAGGATAAAGAATTTATGTTAGAAAAAATTGTGATGATTTTTAAAAAAATCCATAACTTTGTCCAAACTCCAAAAACAACTGTAAATTAACATTTTAAAAGTTCTACACGTCCTATTCTACATTAATAACCATTCAGAGTGTTTCAGATAAAATAATCCAATCATGCTTCAATGAATGAATACACTAAATTAGACAGAGAAAGGAAAGATCAAGATAATAAAGAATTGTACAACTGAAACATCAATTAACAACAAAATAAAAGGTTTTTGTTTTATGAAAAGAGTCAGATAACATGCCTGCAGAATTATTTCCTATCTTCCTTCCTTAATTTTCTTCTTTCACAATGAAATAAAAGCAGGACTTGCTTATTATAAGTTGGGAAATACATGTAGAAAGAACGCATGTAAAAGTCATTACTCAAGGGAAGGCAGTGCTCTCAAGAGGCTAAAGCAAGAGTTTGGAGTGTGTCTTTTCTTTAACGCTCTGTGCTGCATTGTTCAACCAAAACATTTTTGCTGTAATGCACCCCACTGAAGCCTTGCAGCTGTTATTTTCCTATTTCCACTCTAGAATCAGAACATATCATTTTCTTCACCTTTACAAAAGTCAGAAACTGTGAAACTGTAGTATTTTAAGAAACATAAGCTTGTGAAAGATTTAGATTCTTCATGTAAGTATATGTAGTGGGTCAGGTAGCATTCCCCTAAAATTCATGTCCACCCAGAACCTCAGAAAGTAACCTTATTTAGAAATAGGGTCTTTGCAGACGTAATCACTTAAGGATCTCAGGATGAGATCATACTGGATTAGGGGTGGGCCTTAAATCCAATGACAGGTTTTTTTTTTTTTTTTTTTAAGATTTATTTATTTATTTGAAAGGCAGTGCTACACAGAGGCAAAGGCAGACAGAGAAGTCTTCCATTCACTGGTCCACTCCCCAGATGGCCCCAATGGCTGGAGCTGTGCCTATTCAAAGCCAGGAGCCAGGAGCTTCCTCTGAGTCTCCCATGCAGGTGCAGGGACCCAAGGACTTGGGCCATCTTCCACTGCTTTCCCAGGCCATAGCAGAGAGCTGCATTGCAAGCGGAGCAGCCAGGACTCAAACCGCCACCCATATGGGATGCTGGCACTGCAGGCGGCAGCCTCACCAGCTACGCCACAGTGTCGGCCTCTGACAGGTGTTTTTATAAGGAGAGATGATGACACCCAGAGACGCCCAGAGAGGAAGCCTGTGAAAAATGGAGGCAGACTAGAGAGATGCAACTACAAACTGAGGAATGCCACGGATGGCTGTGAATTACCGGAAGCTAAAAGAGGTGAGCTAGGATTCTACCCCAGAGCTTGGGAGGGAAGATGGCCTGCTGACATATGGATTTTGTCCTCCTAGTCTCCAAAATTGTGAGAAAACAAATTTCTGTTGTTTTAAGACAGGCAGTTTGTGGTAATCTGTTCGAGCTATCATAGCGAAGCAATATACTATAGTAAATAATTCTTAGTCCTTTGTCTTGGAATGCCCAGCCTATTACAGGCATTTTAGGAGATATTTGTCTCTCAAATACATCATTTTTTTGAAAAAGTGCTTTTCTTAAAAAAAATTAGATTGCAAGGAACTTTCCATCTACATTGCAAATGCATGCATCTTAACTTTAAGAATGTAGTTACAGAGTCCAGCACTGTGGTGCAGCAGGTTAAGCCATCACCTGCAGAACTGGCAGCCCATATGAGTACCAATCTGAGTCTCTGCTGTACCATTTCTGATCCAGCTTTCTGCCAATGCACCTGGGAATACAGCAGAAGATGGCTTACATGCTTGGGTCCCTGCCACTTATGTGGGAGACCTGGATGAAGCTCCCGGCTCCTGGCTCCTGGCTTCTGCCTAGCCCAGCCCTGTCCATTGCGGTCATTTGGGGAGTGGATCAGAAGATGGAAAATTCTCTCTCTTTCTCTCTCTCTCTGTCTCCTTCTTTTTATTGGTAACTCTGCCTTTTGAATAAACAAATAAATAAGAATCTAGTTACAATAAAAATATTTTAATTTCTCATTTAATACTTTTAAAGACATACAGCATTATTGTCACTCTAATAATTATTATGCTAACAAGTAAAATTTCAGCCATTTTCTTTTACACCTCATAAAATAGATATTCACATAAAATGCAATGATAAGAAAATGCAATGGTAGCTATCCTTCTAAAGCTAGCTATTAATGAAAGTTTTGAGCTAATATCTCATACTTCTACATTCATAGAAGTTTATCATATGAAATGCTATTCATAATAGATATTATTCATTACTGAGCATATGAAACTTTGAACTTATAAAACTGAAGAAATAGGGAACTAGCACATTATCTGGAGTTACAAAGTTCCCCAAAAGAATACACCACGTGTTAGTCATCAATCTGCTCAAGTCCATTAGCATATTTTAAAAGTATGGGAGTAGGAGGCTAATTCCATATAGAACCTGGACTTACTCAGGCAAAAAAGAAATTCCTAGGATTTTGCAATGGAAGGGCATAAATACAGAGTAGATTGTGGAATAGAGAAGGTATTGTTATCTGTCCAAATGTTCAAAAACTGAATGCAAAAATTGTTGATCACTAGGTACAATGATTATTTGGGGTGCTATTATCTGACAGTGCCCAGCAACCTATAATAATAATAACCAGAGCAATATTTTCCTTCTTGAAAGGTTTTGACTCAGCCAGTTAGAGAATTTTGTTTTCCATGGTAATGTCTCTCCAATTTTGTAATTCAAATATGAAATGGATCAACAAATTAGCTTTTCATAAAGTTTTATAGAATATCATGTCTTTAAAGAGTAGGCTATTTGAGTACTCATTTTAATACTGTCTTAATATAATTACTGCAAAAAAATCTGTATTTTGGCAGCAACAATCCATATTTATTAATTGGTGTTATACCACTACCAACACTGGCAGAGTAGGGAAAAAAAACCCATATGTTATTTAGGCTGGTTCTGAATATCTGCTTTTCCCCCTTCAGTGTTTATCTACTTGGAGCTGAAGAAAGTATAAAGGCCAAATGGGAATCTGACAGTCATTTAACCAGAAGATGTCAACCAATCCAGAAGATTTTAATCTGGAAATCTCTGTTCAGAAATAGATGTTAGAAATAAAAGCAAAAAGTAAAGGTTACAAAAAGCATGAAATGAGTTTGGACATTAAAAAATTGACATGTACACCTATACACAATGTTTTATTCCTTGTGAAAATGTCAGAATGCCATCATTTATTATTGGCTACATATTAACAACCTGGGGCAACCTATCATAATGGCAGAGATGAAAAGTATTCAACCTTGCAGTGCAAGGTAGGGTAAAAGTCATGAAAGTGGTGTTTAAGAATAACAAGTAGAAACCAATCATGATGGTGAAGAATGGGTGACAGATGAGAAATCTTCACTTGTAAAGCACATATGGTTTCAAGTCAATCTAAAATGATATTCTCATATATTTTATAATCAGGTGCTACCAAAAATAGGTCCACTGAAGACCAAGAAGGGAAAAAAAACAACTTTATATACTATTCTGCAATTGTGAGTGCTGTATGATATGAGAATATCTTCTGAGCTAAGCATGCATCTGTTCACATAGTCCTAAATCATATAAAATCCAAAATGATCTCACAATTCCATAACATGTTAGTCACCACTCATTTTTATCTTTAAATCTAAGTTATATGCAATACAGTTAATGAACATACTAAAGAAACATAGTCTATTAAATATTACAGTAGCATTTCACACAGTTTAGTGTTGCTTGCACTTGGAAGCTTTATGAAACTTTGGTTTTACTTCCTTTCATAGAAGGCCAAGTTTGGGTGCTATGAAAGCAGCTAGATGGGTCACAGGTTAGATCACATGCACTAGTTATAAGGAATGCTGAGAGAAACAGGAAACAGAGTCAAAGCAAATGGAGTCTTAGAGAAATGAAAATTAAAAATTCAGAAAGCCAAATTTGCTATCATTTCCAAGAGGTAATGCTATACCTGGAATGAGAGACAGGTCTAGGGAATAGAGGTTCAGAGTCACTGGTGTAGGGTCTGCTCATGGAATGGCACTGGTATTCAAGAAGATTCTCTTATTTTAATTTAAACTATGAACATTAATATCATGGAAAATATAAGATAAAAATTAAACAAGTACATAGAGGTATAAAGTGAAATATAAAATCTCTCATCCCTCTCACCTCTACTTCCACTCCCTAGTGATAGTCATTGCTAACAGTTTCTCATGAATCCATCCAGTAATTTTCTCTATATATACAAACATGGAATTTTATTTCAAAATTATTATTGTATTTGTTAAGAAATTCTATTAAAATATAAATGTGAGGCATGTAATGTCTTAAACAGCAGAGTTCCCCTATGTGAATCTGCAAAATAATCAAGGTTCTAAAAATCAAGCATACAAACAAAAGGAACCATTCATTTGTAATCAATTTTTATATTGATGAAACATAATAGGGAACAGACCAGTTAATTGGGATGCGATATAAAGAAAATGAGTATTCTTAAAGCAAACACATAGGTGATCTCATATGAGCACCAGTTTGAGTCCTAGCTGCTCCACTTATAATCCAGGTCCCTGCTAATGCTCCTGGGAATGCACCTGGGAATGCATCTAATTGTCTGGGTTCCTACCACCCATATGGGAGACCTGGATGGAGTTTCAGTCTTGGCTTTGGCTGGGCTCAGCTCATGCCAATGGACAATTTGGGGATTGAATCAGTGAATACTATGAGCTGACTTTGTACCTACATTTTTTCAATGTTTATTCATTTTTCTTCATGTACTTGAGAGGTTGAGGGATCAGTCTTCCATACAGTACATATAAACAGAGGTGGAACAGGGAGGGATCAGTCTTCCATACAGTGGTTCATTCCCCAAATGGCTGCAATCAGGGCAGGGCCAGGCTAAAACCAGGAGCCTTTGGCTTCTGGGTCTCTCATGTGAATGGTAGGGGCCCAAGCACTTGAGGCATCATCCACTGCCTCCCAGAATGCCTTATCAGGAAACTGGATCAGAAGTGGAGGTGATTTTTGATTACTGCAGTTTCTATAATATGAAGTCACTATGATTTATGCTAATAGTCCAATGTTAATGAAAATTGAGCAAAATGCCGATTTTACTGTTTTTTATAATACTTAAATTATTTTTACGATTTTTTCACATTTGTATAAGGACGTATAAACTCTTTTTAGATATCATTACTGCATCCATTTTTATTTTTTTTTAACTTTTATTTAATGAATATAAATTTCCAAAGTACAGCTTATGGATTACAATGGCTTCCCCCCCCCCCCATAACTTCCCTCCCACCTGCAACCCTCCCCTTTCCGCTCCCTCTCCCCTTCCATTCACATCAAGATTCATTTTCAATTCTCTTTATATACAGAAGATCAGTTTAGTATATATTAAGTACTGCATCCATTTTTAAACTATAATGGGGGAACTGGCACCGTGGTGCTGTGGGTTAAAGCCCTGGCCTGCAACACCAGCATCCTATATGGCCACCGGTTCAAGTCTCAGCTGCTCCACTTCCGATCCAGTTTCCTCCCAAGTGTGCCTGGGAAAGCAGCAGAGGACAGCTCAACTCCTTGGGCCCTACACCCATGTGGGAGACCCAGAAGAAGCTCCTGGCTCCTGGCCATATGGGGAGTGAACCAGTGGATGGAGGACCTTTCTTTCTCTGTCTTTACCTCTCTCTGCAACTCTGTCATTCAAAAACAAACAAACAACAAAAACCACACCTATAATTGGTACTAACAAATTGTGCCAATAGATATCCAATAAAAGCCTTCTAATCTTTGCTAATGTCCTTAGTGAAAAAAGGAGCCCATCAATTTTTTAAAATCCTTTGAATTAATTTCAACAGGGCTTGATAATTTTTTCATAAGATTCTTAGCTATTTTTATTCTTTTTTTTCTGTTAACATGATAGATCATATCATGCTTCTCGCAAAACCCTCCTATGACTTAAATTTATGCAAAGTAATATTGAAAGTTTTAATGTGACCTAAAAAACTCTAAAAGATCTGACTCCTGGATTCTTTTTTGATCCTGCCTATCAATCCAATTTTTTAATTATCTTCTCCATATACTGGCTTTCACACTATTCTTCACGTATACTCATTATAGCCTTTTTGAAATTGCTGTTCCCTACTCCTGTAATTCTCTTCCCTCTATAGCAGCATGGCTCACTCATTTCAGCTCACTACTCAAATGTCTTTACAGAGAGCTCTCATCTTCCCACTTTATTGAAAGTACCATGTGAGAGGGGAGTTACATTGAGTCCAGACTCTGTAGGGTAACCTTCAACATCAGAAGATAATGGGAAAGGGGTCGGTGCTGTGGCATAGTGGGTAAAGCCGCCATCTGCAGTACCAGCATCCCACATGTGCACCGGTTTGAGTCCCGGCTGCTCCACTTCTGATCCAGTTCTCTGCTATGGCCTGGGAAAGCAGTAGAAGATGGACCAACTCCCTGGGCTCCTGCACCCATGTAGAAGACCCAGAAGAAGCTCCTGGCTCCTGGCTCCTGGCTTTGGATCTGCACAGCTCTGGCTGTTGTGGCCAACTGGGGGAGTGAACCAATGGATGGAAGACCTCTCTCTCTCTGCCTCTCCTTCTCTCTCTTTGTAACTCTGCCTTTCAAATACATAATTTTTTTAAAGAAGCTAATGGGAAAAAGAAAGTGTATCCTGGGGCATGCATTGGTGCAGCAGTAAAGAGACTGCTTGCCCATATCCCATTCATAGTGTTCCTCTTCCATTTCCAGCTTCCTACAAATGCACACATTAGCCACATTAGCAGCAGGTGATGGCTCAAGTTGTCAGATCCCTGACACCCACATGGGAGGCCCAGATGAAGTTTCAGGCTCTTGACTTTGTTTTGGTTCAGCTCCAGCGGCTGCAGGCCATTGGAGATTAACCCAGCAAAATTAAGATCTCTGTCTCTATGTTTTGTAAATAAATAAAAATAGATTTTAAAAACTAGCACATATTTTCCTCTGGAGATTATGTTTAAAATGCTGAACAACTGGAAGGGGCATGGAACCATTTTTCTTTTTTAAAATTAATTTTGATTTTAATTTTTTAGTTTTTTAACACATTCAATATAGTTCATAGATACAATTCTAAAAATATAATGATATTCTCTTTTTCCCTCCCTTTTATCTTTCCTTCTTTTGAAGATTTACTTATTTATTTGAGAGATTTACAGACAGAGAGATGAAGAGAAAGAGGGAGAGGTCTTCCATTGGCTGGTTCACTTCCCAAATGACCACAATTGGCCAAACCTGAGCCGATCCAAAGCCAGGAGCCAGGAGCCAGGAGCTTCTTCCAGGTCTCCTACATGCATGCAGGGGCCCAAGCACTTGGGCCATCTTCCACTGCTTTCTCAAGTCATTAGCAAGGAGCTGGATTAGAAGTGGAGCAGCTGGGACTTGAACTAGCACTTACGTGGGGTGCCAGCACTGCAGGTGGAGGCTTAACCTACTATGCCACAGCTCCTTCCTTACTTCCTTCCTTTCTTCCTTCCTTCCTTTCATTTTTGATAACATATTTTTAATTTTTATTACAGTCAAGGGCTTACTGTTCCATTTTGAAAAAGAGTTCAACAAGTAAAAAGCAGAAAGACCCTAGTTTAGTGTAAATACATGCAAGTGCTGTAAACATTGATTCAGCAATCTCACTTCTGGGTATTTATTCAAAAGACTTGAGTCTGTCGTATCAAAGAGTTACCTGCATCATCATGTTTATAGCAGCACTGCTCACAATACTCAAAATATGGAACCAACCAAGGTGTCCATCATCAGATGAATGGATAAAGAAAATGTGGGATATATACACAATAGAATATTATTTAGCTATAAAAAAGAATGAAATTATACCATTCTCAAAATGGATGGAACTATTTTTCTTTTCAAGATTACTTCTAAATATTTTAATTATGAAATTCAGTTTGGCAAATGATATGCTTTCCTTCATTTCATTTTCCATATAGTTTTGTCCAATTGTTTTTTTCCAACTGGATGCTAGACATATAGGCATGTTGTCATCAATTTGGTTTAAAAACAAAGTTGGGACTTATGTTGTGGCTTAGCTGGTTAAGCAGCTGCCTCTGACACCAGCTTCACATAAGGGCAGTGGTTAGTGTCCTGGCTGGCTGCTCTACTTTCGATCCAGCTCCCTGCTAACATGTATGGGAAAGCAGCAAGCAGTGGAAGATGGCCCAAAATATTTCGGCCCCTGCCACCAATGGGGGAGACCTGGAAGAAGCTCCTGGCTCCTGGCTTTGGTGTGGCCCAGCCGTGGCTATTGCAACCATCTGGGGAGTGAACCAGTGGGTAGAAGATCTTTCTGTCTGTCTCTGCTTCTCTCTCTGTACTCTGCCTTTCAAATAAATACACAAATACATAAATAAATCTTTTTTTAAAAAATCACAGAGTTAAAACAAGCTATCTCAGTTTCTGAGCTACATTTGTTTTTTTGCTTGTTTTGTTTTTTTTGTCTAAGTCTTATCATATTTGTCAGCCATTCCAAAACTAAGAATGGCCTTCTGTTACCATTCAATCATGTCTCAGAATCTTTCCCAGTTAGTCTACTCCCTACTGGTCATCTAAACACTTTGATATCTTTAAAAAACAGGTTATTATCAATGTTTTCCTCATTTAAAAGTATTTTCTACATTAAAAAGCTTTTTATATTTAAAAATATATTATGCAATTTTGTAGATTATCATTTCTTTTCTCCTCAATTTTTATATTCCCCTAGAATCAATAATGCCATAATCTAACTTTTACAACATATGCAGCTTAGACATGGGAGCAGAGAGAGACTGCCAAAACTCTGAAAGTGAGCAAAGCTGGAAACCACAATTTAAGCTGTCAGTTTGGCACATATCTATCAGCAACCTCATTCTCCCATTTGTGAAAATGCCATTGTTTGCCTCCTGTGGTCTCTCTACAGCAAAGTGTCCACAATGGTCAGTTCAGCTTCCCAAATTACGTGGGGAGAGAAAAATGAAATGTCTAGTCTACAGAGGGCTTTTAGCATTAGAAATTTTTTCCTAATGCACTGTCTCTGCTAGATACCTGCTCTGTACAGGCTGGTGAATACTTATTAACTATTGCTGCAGTGGCATCTTTTCTTGTCCTTGTGTGTTTGGCACTAGTTTTTTTTAAAAAATATTTTATTTATTTATTTAAAAGGCAGAGTTACAGAGAGGCAGAGGCAGAGAGAGACAGAGAAGTCTTCCATCTGCTGGATCACTTCCCAGATGGCCATAATGGCCAGAGTGCATCAATCCAAAGCCAGGAGCCAGGAGCTTCCTCTGGGTCTCCAATGCGGGTACAGGGGCCCAAGGACTTGGGTCATCCTCTATTGCTTTCTCAGGCCATAGCTGAGAGCTCTATCAGAAGTGGAGCAGCTGGAACTTGAAATGGCACTAGTTTTACCATCATGAAGATCAAGCTTATACTTATACACACCCAGTCACTGAATCCCTAAACTGACAACATGCTAGACTGGTAGGGACTGAACTAGCTTTCTGCTTTTCACATGTGTTTTAACCAAAGCTGTACTTCTCAGGTTATGGCTATGTGCTTGAGTTGAGTGGGTCTTAAGCCCAGATCACTGAGAGAAAATTCTACTTCAAAATACTTGGTTCCATTTTCCAATTAAAATTCTTGAGCCAAACCACCTCAAACTGTGACAAATTTCCCAAACTGTTAAACCTCAAAATGGAAGTTGGTCAGATTATGATTCAGTTTTATTCCAAACAGTTCCTTAATGGGTGTGAAAATTTCTCCACAAGCTACCCTAGAGGCAAGCTCTGTACACCAAGAAGTTTTGAGGAAATACATGAGGTTATGAGACTCTTCCCCAAGGGAACAGCTTCCCAGATTACTTTCCCAACTAAAAAAACAGAACAGAAACTCTCCAAAGGGACAGGCAATGGGTACCTAAACCAAGCAGTGCTGTCAACTTGTCACTCAGTGTTCTAAATTCAGTCTCACCTAAAACTCTGTTTTACACACAAGCCATCAAAAATGAAAGCAGGCCAGAAGCAGGTGTGAGAATTTTGGGAGGAGAAAATAGGAAAGTGTAGAGTTAGTTGTCTAAACTCTCTCTTGATCTTCCCATTTGTTTTGATCATGTGTGGGAGGAACAGCCAGGTGCAAAAAACTACAGACAGAAGGTGCACTAAATAAATAAGGGTCTTGCATGCAAGTTGTTAAAACAGTCTACATAAGCTCTGTTAGGATTAGAATGCAAATGGCACCTCTTTTCAACATTAACGAAATTATGTTCCATCCCCCATGCTTTGCTTTAGGCATCTCATTTACCAACACTTGAACATCAGATAGGCATAAATTAAAGTATACAATTTATAGTGCATAAAAATCACAGAAATGTTTATTGATTCCTAAATTAGGATAATATATTTTAGCTGATGCAGTCTTTTATCAATAAATCTTAATTGAATTTTCAAGTTAGAACCTGCAGGGAAAATGTGCTCTATTTTTCTGTTTTGTTTGTTCAAACGTTGTGAATATTTGCTTACTAAACATAATTGGACCACTTTGGAACAAAGATGAGTCAATTCTCTTAATTTGTTCAAAGAAAAATCGTTCACATAGTCTAAGTCTGAAGTTTTCAAGTACTCTGTAAAAGTAATTAGCTTTTCTTATAAATTACATTTCAACCAGAATATTACTGAAAATATTTTGTTTGCTCTTTTAAAGGTGTTTTCAAATTTCAGCACTATTTTCAGTGCAATCACACATGAATCCTTTACCTCTAGATAAACAAAAAAATGACTCAACATATTAAAAAGACTATTCCCTTTGGAGAATTTTGCCAATATTTTTGTGGAAATAAATAATGTATCTCAAGTACATTAATGATGTAGAAAGTCATTAAAATAATCCTAACATTTAAAAAATAATATTCAGTATAGTAGTTCTTTGAGTTGAAGAAAGCAGCGGTTGAGGCATTACTTTGGAATTCTAGTTTTAAATATCTTTTACCTAAAATGTTCAAAGTTAATGTGTACTGGGCTCCTGAAATTTGGCTGCCATTTATATAGTCTGATTGATTGGGTCCCCTCAAAAGTAGACCCTGAAATGAAAGCTTGGGTGCAGATAGTGTATTTTAAATTTTTTATTTATTTATTTTTATTTTATTTGGAAGGCAGAGAGACAAAGAAAGTAGGGGGGAGAGAGAGAGAGAGAGAGAGAGAGAGAGATCGATCTTCCATGTGCTATTGCATTCCCCAAATGCCCACGACATCCAGGGCAGTGCCAGGCTGAAGCCCGGAGCCCAGAAACTCAATTATGATCTCCCATTGGATGTCATGGACCCAAGTATTTGAGTTATACTTTCCAGGGTGAAGGTGGATTCAAAGAGGCATAGCCATGGCTGGTGCCGCAGCTCATTTGGCTAATCCTCCACCTGCGGCACCGGCACCCCGGCTTCTAGTCCCGGTTGGGGCGCGGATTCTGTCCTGGTTGCTCCTCTTCCAGTCCAGCTCTCTGCTGTGTCCCGGGAAGGCAGTGGAGGATGGCCCAAATCCTTGGGCCCTGCACCTGCATGGGAGACCAGAGAAAGCACCTGCCTCATGGCTTTGGATTGGCACAGTGCGCCGGCCACAATGCGCCAGCCGTGGTGGGGGTGAACCAACGGAAGGAAGACCTTTCTCTCTGTCTCTCTCTCTCTCACTGTCTAACTCTGCCTGTCCAAAAAAAAAAAAAAAAAAAAAAAAAAAAGAGGTGTAGCCAGGTTTCAAACCAGGCACCTCAATATAAAATGTGTCTGTACTAAGTGATGATTTAACAGCTGGATCAGAAAGTTCCACGTGATAGTCAAACTGAGGAAGTCAAAGTGTGATAGGAAAGGGTGAAAAGCCAATAAAGATTGCATTAATGAGTAGCAGTAGGCAACCAGGGCTTCATTGTATTGGAACCCCCAGAGAAACTGTGTGTACCATGTATGGAAATAAAGAAGACCAACCAAATGTAAACAGACATAGGCTATACTCAGAACTTGCCAAAGCAAGACAGTTAGGTGTCACCATTTGTGTTTTGCTAGAGACTCATCACTTGTGTTTTGTAGAGGTAGGTAGAAATATGAATATGCCCTGATTGGAGGCTGTTTGCTTGAGGAGGCTGTGGGCAGACTATCTGCAAGTGAGGCATCCAATGTGATTGGTTAGGAGTACATATTTGGGTTTCTCTGTAGGTCCTAAGTTGGAAGCAGGGGACAAAAATTGGGGAAACTCGGTTATTGAGACTGAACATTCTGGACCAACTGTCTATAACAATTCTTATAGAATTATTCCTGGACTGTTTGCTAGAGACAGTGATCTGATTCCCTATAAGTAGGATTTATAGATGGTTGTTGAATTTTCTGTAGAAATGAGTTGGTTCCCTGGGTTAGTTGGGGTGGATTGTAAGTCAGGGTTCTATTTTCCATAGGGGCTGGCCATTGTCTATATATTCAATGTCTCACATGCTTTTAGAATGATCTTGCTGGTGGGTGGGAAGCCTGGAGAATTTATTAATCTATTTTCAGCTCCCCTGAATTGTTGTTACTTTGAGTGACATTAGCAGTGCAAACTTTCATAGTCTCAGAGAAAACCCTAAGGCAAGGAAAAGAGACACAAGTGTTTGATGTGTGAAGCTGTCAGTTTGTGGAAGCTGTCTCCTGCAGTTGATCCTAACATAATTTGATTACATCTGTAAAGACTTTATTCTCAAATAAAGACACACTCTGAAGTTCCAAGCTAACATGATATTTGGAGGAGTCTCTATTAAACTAGTTTAAGAGGTAAGGACTAACTTGCCCCAAACTGATTCACTGCAGGCTGGCTTCCAAGAAAAAGCAGTTAGTCTTCTTTAGAGTTTTATGAAAAGTGGTCACAGACAAACAATGACAATCAATCTTGGTCAACTGTAAGTCCTGTACACGAATTCCTGATCATGTCCAGTGAAGGGCTCATGCTTGCTACAAATATAAAAATTAAGCTTACAAAATAGGGCTGAAGTCATTGTTCTGGATGTCATCTTACAGCATCCTGGTCATGGATCACCTGAGGTATGCACCAGTGCTTCCTTGATCATGCATCTTAAAGGCCCTCAGACCAGAGATTGGAGTCCCTTTCCCTGAGTATGACATAAGACCATGTTAGAACTCTCATTCTACCTTATAGTGAAACAGAAGGCCTTCACAACTTATTGTTTCTATAACCATTATTTTTTTCCAATAAACTTTGCTCTAGGATTTTTTGTATGACTACTCATTGATGGCTGCATGACAAGATTTTTTTTTTGCATGACAAGATTTTATTTATTTATGACACCAACTATCTGAGGCAGATTCATAGCCATCATCCTTAATTTCAAGCAACTGAAGTTCTTTATCTGATCAAGCAGAAAAAAATTTTTGTAAAAGATTTTGGGTAGGTCACATAAGTTTTTGGAGGGCTTGAGAACTAGTCTTAAAATTAAGCTTCTACGAACAGTTTTGAAAACTATAGGGAAGTGCTGGCCCAAGGAGGAAGCTACATGACAAATATTGGGGCTGACAATGTGGTATAGTGGGTTAAGCTGCCACTTGAGATGCTGGCATCCCAAATGAGCACAGGTTGGAATCCTTGCTACTCCACTTATGATCCAGCTCCCTGCTAATGTGATTGGAAAATCAGTGGAAGATGCACTAAATACACGCACCCCAGCACCCATGTGGGAGATCTTGATGAAGCTCCTGGCTTTGACCTGGCCAAGGTCTGGCCATGGCTGACATTTGGGGAGTGAACCAGCAGATGGAAGATCTCTCTCTCTTTCTCTCTGAAAGTATGTCTTTCAAATAAACAAATAAAACTTTAAAAACAAACAAAACCATGACAAATATTGATGTACAATATAGCAAACATCCTTCTTTTACTTATGAGGAAATAGAAAAGCAGGTGATTTCAATGTCTAACATCTGGCTGTTACTCTATGTAGTCAATAGGGGTGGAATCAGGCTGGATATCCAGGTTTGTCTAAACTTATATCCTACAACCTTATTCACTGCTTTTGTTCGTTCAAACCAAAAACAGATTCACAAACATGTATAGAATTCTTAAATGAGAACAGTCCTATATTGTTACCAAAACATATTGACACTGTGATTTAGTTGGGAATATGTAGTAGCATGTATTTTGTTTTCTGTGTGGGTTGTTTGGTTTATTCATTTCTTCATCATTCTTTTTTCTTCTTTTGGTAATAGCAACCTTTCTTTTGAAAAGCCATTCTTCTTCAAATACATGTGGACCTGGTGGGACCACTGTCACAATATTCTCTTTCCATTCTTCATACAGAGTCATGAAAATAGGATACTTAATCCTTGAACAGATCTCCTTGTACACAGTGATTTGTTTAGGATGAGTGTGCTACCCAAGAGGTGCTAATAAAATTTCTTCCCAGGATTTCATTGCTAGAGTAATCGTAATCTCTGTAGTTGGTTGAATAATGCCCACCCCAAGGATGCCAGATCGAAACCCCAGAATCCATGGTTCTGTTACCTTTGCCACAAAAAATATTTTTCCCAGAAACCTTTTATTTAAGGTATACAAACTTCAGGCATTTCATATATACAACTTTAAGAGCATAGTGAATCTCCCAAACATGCCCTCCCTCTCACCCACACTTCTATCCTCCTTATCCTATTCCATTCTAATGTTTTACTAAGATCTATTTTCATTTAACTTTATACATATAAGATTAACCCTACACTAAGTACAGGGTTCAACACATATTATGAAAATAAAAATAAACTATTCTTCCTCAGTCGAGACAAGGGCTGTTTGAGTCATCACATCCCAAAGTGTCAATTTCAGTTCTATAAATTACCTTTTAGGACCTCCATTAGTTACCACCAGATCTAGAAAAACATGGTATTTGTCTTTTAGGGACTGGATTATTTCAATAAGTATAATGGTTTCCAGTATCATCCATTTTATGGCAAATGACAGGATTCATTTTTTTTTTAATGCTGTGTGGTGTTCCATCATGTACATATCCCATTATTTCATTACCCAGTCTTCAGTTGATGGGCATTTGGGTTGATTCCACATCTTAGCTATTGTGAACTGGGCTGCAGTAAACATGTGGGTACAGATAACTCATATGCTGATTTCATTTCCTTTCAGTAAATTCCCAGGAGTGGGATGGCTGGGTCATTGGTAGGGCTATAAGCAGATTTCTAAAGTATCTTCATACTATCTTCCACAGTGGCTGTAACAGTTTGCATTCCCACCAGTAGTGAATTAGGATACCTTTTTCCCCCACAACCTTGCCAGAATTTGTTATTCATTGATTTCTATATGAAAGCCATTCTAACTGGGGTGAGGGGGAAACCTCATTGTGCTTTTGATTTGCATTTCCCTGATGGCTAGTGATCCTGAGCATTTTTCATGTGTCTGTTGGCCATTTGGATTTCCTCCTTTGAAAAATGCCTGTTTAAGTCCTTTGCCCATTTCTTAACTGGATTGCTTGTCTTGTTATTGAGTTTTTGAGCTCTGTATAGATTCTGGATATTAATACTTTATCAGTTGCAGAGTTTGCAAATAATTTCTCCTATTCTGTTGGTTGCCTCTTTACTTTGCTGAGTGCTACTTTTGTAGTGCAGAAACTTCTCATTCTCAATTTGATGCAATCCCATTTGTTGATTTTGGCTTTGATGCCTGTGCCTCTGTGGACTTTTCTAGGAACTATGTGCCTATGCAAATGTCTTGCAGGATTTCCCCAAAGTTTTCTAATAATTTGATAGTATCAGGACACAGATTTAGGTATTTGGTCCATTTTGAGCACATTTTTATGTAATGTGTAAGGTAGGGGACTTGCTTCATACTTCTGCATGTGAAGATCCCTATTCTTGGTTTCTGAATTTTTGCATTTATTTTTAGGCATTTGTGGAGATATTTGTCTCTTTTTTTCCTGTGATGGCTTTTATCTTTAGACTATGACTCCATAGTTTAGTGGAGTGTCTGCTCTTTCAGTGAATACCCACGGAGATGTGCTGGGTGTAGCCAGGGAGCTCTGTTCAGTGCTGCAGTGTGAGGGAAGTATCCAAGGTAACATCCAAGTTGGGTGTGGTAAATTTTTTTTTTATCGGAAGGGAGGGTTTGATCAGCTCTGTTGGCATAGTCTCATTCTTACCTACTCTCCTCCAAGGCTACTATTACCCAGGTGCTAGCTCCAGTGTGTGCAATATTCATGCAGAACCACACAAAAGATCCATGTAGTCCTCAGTGTGAGCATGGGTCCCCCAGCAATGACCCACCCGAGGCAATCAGGGAGTCCTGTGCTTTGGAACTGACCACAGTGACAGCCCCGTGACTCAGCCACACTCTGAGTCCTCCCACGCAGCCACAGTGTTTTCACAGATCCAACACACAAGGCTCCCACAGTCATGGATACCCAGCCTTCATTTAATTATTCCAGCCAGTCAGGTGTCTCCTCTCAGCTGATTGCTGGGCACAGGAACACAAGCTGGTACAGCTGTTATGTATGTCCAACATGGCGCTGGCCGTCTCTCAGTTAACTATAGGATGCCATTGTCAGATGGTCAGAAAGAGAGAAACATGCCTCTTTTTTTCCTCTCTGAGTTGGCAGGTACACTGTCCCCCACAGGGTTCCAAACAGACTCACTCCATGCTCTCCATGAGGCTTTATTGCCAGTGGCTTGGGCTACTGCAGTATGGTCTCACCTCATTCTCCAAAGCTGGTGCTGAGGCTCTCGGCTCCTGGGGTCCTGTGTTGTATCCATGTTTGTGTGTGTGTCCACACCCTCCACGTAGATCCACAGAGTCCCTTAAACTTGTATGGAGTTTCCACTAGTTTTCTCCCCAAGTCTTTCCTGAGATGGCACTCTCTCCACATTTTTTAACAACTTCTGCTAGACTAGAGCAGTAAGCTCCCTCCCCATTCTGCCATCTTGGAATTCATAAAAATATTTTATAGATAAGGTCAAATTGAGAATCTTGAGATGAACAGATTATACTGGATTAACTGCATATTTCACTTTGGGTGGGCTTTTTGTAATTCTGAGTGCTTTATAGCAGGGAGGTAGGAGATCAGAGTGAGTAGAATGAAATTTGACCATGGAAGAAGAGACTGGATTCATGTGGCCACAAGCCATGGAAGGCTGGCAACCACTGGAAACTGGCAGAGGAAAGGAACAGATTTTCCTCTTTAACACTGCAAAGAAACTAGCTTTGTCCATGTCTTGTGTTTTAGCCCTGTAAAATTCATTTAAGACTTCTGACTCCCAGACCTTTATAAGAATTAATTCAAGGTTCAATCAGCTCTGCTAATCAAAGGTGTTAACAATGTTACAGCTAGATTTCTTTTGGCATTTAGACATGAGAAAAGGTGTTTTAAACTAGAATTCAATAGTTATTTGAATGTTAGTACTAATTTTACATTCATGCAATTTGTTTGGTCTGAAATTATATACCTTTTCATATTTATTGTTAATTTATTTTATTTCTGATACTGTGCTAAGCACTTGATATACATTATTCCATTTAGCTGTCATAGCAACCCAATGGAATAGGTATTACTAGTATTTCCATCTTATCAATGAGAAAATTGAGGCTTTGAGAGATTAGACATTAAACATAAAACTAGTAAGTGAGAAAGGCAGGATACAAATATGGGCAGGGGATTTCTGCAACCCGCAGTTTTATTGCAAGGGCTATTAACTAACCAGTAATACTAGAACAATTGTAGCTTGAACTTACATATGCTACCTTTGTTTCATTTATATCATTCCAGTGCTTCTTCCATCTATGTTCAAGATATGGAAATACTTATGGAAATACATGGTTAAAAGCTGTCTTATTGTTCTGCTCCCATTGCATCTATTCCAAGTTCTTTACTCAGCATGAGAGAAGAATTCAAAGCAGAGACCTAGATTTATTCCAAGAATGGGAGAAGGATTTATTTTGAGATTAAAGACATAGTACACATTCAAAAGTGAATGCAGTCAACCTCTTTGAGAGAGAATCACTCCCACCCCAGTTCAGTTATCCCTGTTATAGGGTATGGGATGGAGCTTGAGAGTGGCTCAATGCATGTGCTGATTTCTGGGAAGGTTTCATGGTGTCGTTGCATACAGCTTGGTATACACGTGTTCATCATGGCACTTCCTGCGTGATGAAGGAGGCTCAGGTGTATCATGGAAAAGTGAGTGTGTTGAATCAGCACAGAAAGTAGTAGAGTTTCAGTGGTGCAGAACTAAGACACAGAGACTGCTAGAAGCCTCTCTGTTGTTCACTAACTAGCTCATTACTTAGCCCATATCAACCACAGCCATACAAAAATGCTAGTTTTGTAAATTAAAATCACACAAGGAAAGATTATAAAAGACTGAATACTTGGAATAAATTATTTTTCATAGAATAATTGAAAAGGATTTATGCTTCTTCACTCAAACTATTCCATAAATTGAATATTGTTAGTGCCCTCCTTCACCCTGAACTCATGCTTTCATTTGATTGTCACTGAATCAGTGCTAACAGGTAGGGTCTGTAAGAGGTGATAAAGAAATTAAGAAGAATTAGTGCCTTTTTCAAAGGCCTGGGTTTCTGCTCCCAGGACTAAGAACAGGCCATTATGAAACAAATCCGCCCCTATTGTTTTGTCTCCTTCTCACATACCTGCTTGCACTTCTGCTTTCCACTTTGAGTGGCATTCTGGGATAAGGTGTTGTTTCAATGTATGTGCAATTTGCGGTCAAGAAAAGAGAGGAGAAGGAATGATTAGAAGCAATATTTGAATAGACAGTGACCCTAGTCTTCTAAAACTTAGGAAAGACATCAAGTTACAGAATCAGAGAGTGTAATGAACTCCAAATAGGATAAATGAAAAGAAAACCCTATCTAGACACGTTAGGGTCAAACTGCTGAAAGCCAGATTTAAGGAGAAAATCCTAGAAGCAGCAAGAAGAAAAAAATTTCTCTTTAGAGAAGCAACGATGAGACTTTCAGCAGAAATGATGGGGGAAAACAAACCATAAAATAGATTCTGCAAAGTGGAAGTGAATGCCACAAGGTTCAAAATATCCTTTAAAAATGGATCTAATATGGATCATAGATATATATGGAAAGTTACATGATAAAACTTCTGTGTTAAACAGTAAGAAATTATCCATGGTCTTGAGAATAAACAGTTATTTCTTAAACAAATGATAATAATGACAGATAATACTGAAAAATTCTACTCCATGACAATTAAGAAGTTGTGTTCATCAAAGAGAACAATAAGGAAACAAAGTTCAGAAGAATGTGTTCACAAGATACATATCCCCTTAAAGACTCTTATTCACTAGATAAACTGGAACAAAACAGGCTCACTATAACAGTGTTAATCAGGAGGTTGAGAAACTGGAATTCTCATTCATTGTTGATGGGGATGTTAACTGATATCATCTTTTAGAATTTTTTGGCAATATCTATTAAAGGGCTTACCAGAAATTTGATTTCTAGCATGAGTTTACATTCAGAAAATACATGTACAAGAATGGTCCTGGCAGGTTTATACTTAGTCATTAACAGCAGGAAACAACCCAAATCTACATCAGTATGATAATGGGTAAACCAACTGTGGTATATTTATGCATTAGAATACTACTCAGAAAATTACTACTATATACAATGAAATAGATGAATCTAACAGACATAGACTGTACAAAAGAAACCAGATACATTTAGATGAACATCAAAAGAAGGCAAAATTAATTTATGTCATAGTGGTCAGAATGGTATTATCTTTGAGGAAATATATATTGAATAGAAGAACTGTAAATGATTATTTTGTAGTGCTGGAAATATTCCATCTCTTGATCTAGATTGTTGTTATAGCAATGTATTAATATGTAAAATTCATTTAGCTGTACTGAAAGACTTTCAGAAAAGCAAAAATTAAGAAAATTAATCTTCAAGTAGATATGTACTAAAAGAAAGAAAGGGATAAAGGGAGCTTATCAGATTGGAAGAAAAAGATTCTAGATGAAAGAATGGAATTGCAGGAATCAGCAAAGAATAACAGGAGACTGGATAAAGAGTACGGGATATGTACTATAGAATACTATACAGCAGTAAAAAAAATTGAAATCCAGTCATTTGCAACAAAATGGAGGAATCTGGAAAACATCTTCCCGAGTGAAATAAGCCAGTCCCAAAGGGACAAATATCATTTGTTCTCCCTGATCAGTAACAACTAACCGAGAACCAAAAATGAAAACTGTTGAAGTGAAAGGGATACTATGAGAAACAATTACTTGATCAGCCCTTGTCCTGACTGTCGAGGAGCAACTTAATATTTTATTCCTTTTAGTATTATTTTGTTCTACTTAATACAATTGGTTGAACTCTTTAATTAACACACAATTATTCTTAGGTGTTTAAAATTAACTGAAGTGTGATCCCTGTTAAATATAAGAGTGGGAATAAGAGAGGGGGGAGATGTACAGTTCAGCACATGCTCACTTGGACTTACCCCTAATGGTAGTTAGAAACATGCCAGGGGATTCCAATTCAATCCCATCAAAGTGGCATGTACCAATGCCATCTTACTTGTTAAAGTGATCAGTTTAAGTTCATAATTGATCAAAAAGATAGGATTAAGTGTTAAAGGGATTACATAAATAAGACCAATGTCTGCAAATAATAACTGATAGAATTTAAAAGGAGAGAATGATCTTACATGGGAAGCAGGATACACAGCAGACTCATAGAATGGCAAATGCCCTAAACAGCACTCTGGCCTCAGAATCAGCCCATAAGGCATTCATATCTGGCTAAAAAGCCCATGAGAGTTCAAAAGATGGCAATACAACATACAAAAATTTGTGGGATACAGCAAATGTAGTATTAAAAGGAAAGTTGGTGCCTACATCAAGAAACTGGAAAGGCAACAAATAAATGGGCTATAAATGCACCTCAAGGATCTAGAAAAACAACAGCAAGCCAAACCCAGAACTAGTAGAAGCAAAGAAATAATTAGAGAAGAAATCCACAAAATTGACACAAAGAAAAAATTACAAAAGATAAGCAAAATGAAGAGCTGGTGTTTTGAAAAAATAAACAAAATTGACACACCATAAACCCACCTAACCATAAAAAGGAGACAGAAGACTCAAGCCAATAAAATTAGAGATGAAATAGGAAATATAACAACAGACACCACAGAAATAAAAAGAATCATCAGAAACTACTACAAAGAGTAGTAGTAGTTTCTAGGGAAACCTAGACGAAATGGATAGATTCCCGGACACATAAAATCTACCTAAATTGAGCCATTAACACATAGAAAACTTAAACAGACCCATTAACAAGACAGAAATTTAATCGGTAATAAAGACCCTCCCAACAAAGAAAAGCCCAGGACCAGATGGTTTCACCACTGAATTCAACTAAACATTTAAAGAACTAACTCCAATTCTTCTCAAATTATTCAAAATAATTGAAAGGAAGAGAATCCTCCCAAAGTCTTTCTATGAAGCCAGAATCACCTTAATTCCTGAACTTGGAAAAGACACAACAGAGAAAGAGAACTATAGTCCAATTTCCTTGATGAACATAGATGCAAAAAATCCTCAGCAAAATTCTCACCAATCGAATCCAACAACACATCAGAAAAATCATTCACCTGGACCAAGTGGGATTTATCCCAGGTATGCAGGGTTGGTTCAGCATTCTCAAAAAAGTCAATGTGATATATAACATTAACAAACTTAAGAACAAAATCCATATGATTATCTCAATAGATGCAGAGAAAGCATTTGACAAAATACAACATACTTTCATGATGAAAACTTCACAAATCAGGTTTAGAAGGAACATTCCTCAACACAATCAAGGCAATTTATGACAAACCCATGACCAGCATCCTATTGAATGGGGAAAAGTTGGAAGCATTCCCAATGAGATCTGGAACCAGACAAGGATGCCCACCCTCACCACTGTTATGCAATACAATCCTGGAAGTTTCAGCCAGAGCTATCAGGTAAGAAAAAGAAATAAAAGGGATTCAAATCAGTAAAGAGGAAATCAAACTATCCCTATTGGCAGATGACATGATTCTACATATAGCGGATCCAAAAGACTCCACCAAGAGAGTATTGGAACTCAAAATAGCAGGATATAAAATAAAAACACAAAAATCAATAGCCTTTGTATACACAGACAATGCTACAGCTGAGAAAGAACTTCTAAGATCAATCTCATTCACAATAGCTACAAAATAATAAAATACTTTGGAATAAATTTAACCAAGGATGTCAACGATCTGTACCATGACAATTATAAAATATTAAAGAAGGAAATGGAGAAGATGCAAAAAAATGGCAAAAACTTCCATGTTCATGGATTGGAAGAATCAATATTATCAAAATATCCATTCTTCCGAAAGCAATTTATCAATTCAATGCAATAATATTCAAAATACCAATGACATTGTTCTCAGATTTAGAAAAAAATGATGCTGAAATTCATATAGATACACAGGAAACCTCATGTAATTAAAGGAATCTTATACAACAAAAACAAAGCTGGAGGCATCACAATACCAGATTTCAAGATATACTACAAGGCAGTTATAATCAAAACAGCCTGGTACTGGTACAAAAACAGATGGACAGACCAAAAGAACAGAATAGAAACATCAGACATCAATCCAAGCATCTACAACCAACTTGTATTCAACCAAGGAGATAAAACCAATCCCTGGAGCAAGGACAGTCTCTTCAAGAAACGGATCTTGGAAAACTGGATTTCCAAATGTGGAAGTATGAAGCAAAACCTCTCCCTTACAAATTACACAAAAATGCATTCAAAATGGATTAAAGACCTAAATTTATGACCTGATACTATCAGATTATTAGAGAGCACTTGGGAAACCCTGCAAGACACTGGCACAGTCCAAGTGTTCCTGGAAAAGACCCCAGAGGCACAGGCAATGAAAGCCAAAGTTAACAACTGGGATTACATCCAATTGAGAAGATTCTGTATTACAAAGAAACAGTCAAGAAAGTGAAGAGGCAACTGACAGATTTTTGAAAAATCATTTGCAAAGCATGCAACTGATAAAGGATTAATAACCATAATATATAAAGAGAACAAGAAATTCCACAACAACAAAGGAAACAACCCATTTAAGAAATGGGCAAAGGTCTTAAACAGACATTTTTCAAAAGAGGAAATACAAATGGCCAACAGATACATGAAAAAAATGCTCAGGATCACTAGTGGTCAATGAAATGAAAATCAAAACCTCAATAAGGTTTCTCCTCAAACTAGTTAGAATGGCTTTCATACAGAAATCATCAAACATAAATACTGGCAAGTTTGTGAAGAAAAAGATACCCCAATCCATTGTTGGTGGAAATGTAAACTGGTAAAACCACTATGGAAAGCAGTTTGGAGATACCTCAGAAATCTGAAGATAGTCCTACCATATGACCCAGCCATTCCACTCCTGGGAATTTACTCAAGGGAAATGAAATCAGCAAATAAAAGGGTGATCTGCACCCCATTTTTTTGCAGCTCAATTCACAATAGCTAAGACATGGAATTAACCTAAATGCCCATCAACTGAAGACTGGATAAAGAAATTATGGGATATGTACTCCTTGGAATACTACACAGTGGTAAAAAAAAATGAAACCCAGTCATTTGCAGCAAAATGGATGAATCTGGGAAACATCATACTTAGTGAAATAAACCGTCTCAGAGGATCAAACACCATATGTTCTCCCTGATTGTAATAACTAACAGAGCACCTAAAAGGAAATCTGTAGACGTGAAATTGACACTTTGAGAAGCAATGACTTGAACAACCCTTGTCTTGACTGCTGAGAAACGGTTTTTTCTTCTCTTCCTTTTCTTTTTTTTTTTTTTTTAAGATTTTTATTTATTTATTTGACTGGCAGAGTCACAGATAGTGAGAGAGAGAGAGAGAGACAGAAAGGTCTTCCTTCCGTTGGTTCACTCCCCAAGTGGCTGCAACGGCTGGAGCCGCATTGGTCCGAAGCCAGGAGCCAGGTGCTTCCTTCTGGTCTCCCATGCAGGTGCAGGGGCCCAAGAACTTGGGTCATCCTCCACTGCTTTCTCAGGCCACAGCAGAGCAACCAGGACTAGAACTGGTGCCCATATGGGATGCCAGCGCCACAGGTGGAGGAATAACCTAGTGTGCCATGGCGCCAGCCCCTTCTTCCTTCTTAATACCATTGGTTGAACTATTTACTTAGCATAGAATTAACTGTATGCGTATAAAGTCAAGTGAAAATAGATCCAAGTAAAAAATAAGAATGGAAATAAGGGAAGGAAGAGCTGTATAGTTCTGCATACATCCTTATGGACATACTTCCAAGGATACAGCTAAAAACTTGTCATGTGATTCCAAATCCCATTAAGTTGGGTGGTAACAATGCCATCTTAAGTGCTAAAGTGATTATATTAAGTATTAACCTGATCATATAGATGGGATTAAATGTTAAAGTCTCATATAAATAAGACGAAGTGTCTGGTAATAATAGATAGAATTTTTAGGAGAGAATGTTCCAACATTGGAAACACCCCACAGAGCAGACTCATAGAATGACAATTGGTATATAGCATCTGACCTCAGAATCAGTTCTTAAAGCATTCTGGTCTGGCTGAAAAGCCCATGAGAGCATTTCAGGCATGGAAAATCAAGACAATGTGGAAAGAAAAAAAAAAGTCCTACATGAAGGATCTCTGTGTGAGAGAACTCAGTGGAAAGAAGGGGCAATCAAAGAAGGCTGTACTTTTCTCTGAAGGGAGGAGAGAACTTCCACTGTCCTTTTGGCCTTGTCAAAATACTGACATATTGTGGACTCAAAAGGCTTCCACATCCTTTACAGCTTATGTCAAAAGCATTGGGTGGTCATAGACATCACACATAAAAGTGTAAATTGTTAAACTAACAACAGGAGTCACTGTGCACTTACTCCCCTTGTAGGACCTCTGTTCTCAATGAGCTTACTTTGAGAATTAACTATAAAACTTGTTTTCAGTTTTTATATTTTGTGTGTATGTGTGCAAATTGTTGAAATTTTTACTTAGTATAGAGTTGGTCTTCTGTGCATAAAGTTAATTGAAAATGAATCAATAGAGAATGGGACTGGGAATGGGAGAGGGAGAAGGAGATGGGGTGGGAGTGGTGGTGGGAGGGCAGATATGGTGGGAAGAATCTCTATATTTCTAAGGTTGTACTTATGAAATTTGTACTCATTAAATAAAAGATTTCTTTGAAAAAAATATATAAATGTTTCCACTGCAAAAAATATAATGTTGTATAAAAAATTAAGGTAAAAGGGTGAAAAGTCTAAATCACAAAAATCACTCAATACAAGACTGAAATAGCTGACTATACCATATTAATATTAAAGTAGCACTTCATGTAAGTTGTATTACTAGAAGCAGAGAGGTATTTCATAATAATACAAGGGTCTTCCAGCAGACTGATGGATTTAAAATGCCAAGTCACCACATTACTGCACTGATATAAATCTTATAATGTCTCTTCACTGACCTTGGATAAAGCTCAAATTACAATTATGGTGGATAAGATCCTCCATAAATCACCTCTTTCACCTATAACAGCTTATCTCTTTGCTCAAAATTTATATTCAGGTTTGTTGAAAAGCATGCGATTACTCAAAATCACCCTGTTGTTTTATACTCACTTTTCTTCTTGCTCATATTAGTGCCTAGAATGTTTTTATTTTGTGGAAATCATATGTTTACTTTTTAAAGATATATTCTAGTAGATCCTACCTAAAGCTCTTCTGATTGGTCCTCAGATATAATCCTTCTGTTTATCTCTGTACCTCAGGAGCACTTTAAAAGACTCATTTCTTGTACTATATTTGTTTTTAAATTCTGCCTTTTTAGCTAGCCTGCAGGAAAATATTAAACACTCATTAATTTTTCTGAAATTAATTTGTTTGTGTTGGTAAATGCAGGTGCTCACACACTTGCCATAAAATTTTCTAAAATTTTCACTAGTGTATTTTGCCAGTTAACATGTACTTTTACATCCAACTAATATCTTACTATTTTTTCTATTTTATTAATTTTATTCTTATGAATGGAGTCATGTGAACAGTTATATAATTAGTTATTCCAATACAGTATTTTTTCATGTGGTTTTTCTTTTACAGATTGCTCGATTCTTTTCCATAACATTGTTAGTTTTTTAGACTTAAATAAATTGTAGTTAGTACATGAATTCAATTGAAAAATTTTTATTTTTATAGAAAGCATGAATCCATACTTTTTTGAGAATCTATAGTAGAATTTTTAGATATTCAATGCAGAGTGTTATGGCTAGGAAAAGCTGTAATGACAATGTTTAAATTTTTGGATGTGTTTTAAAATGTATTCAGTTAATTTTACAGTTCTTTTTGCTAGGCTTACAAATTAAAATAGCCAATGTAAATTCTTAGGTGAAATGATTTTTAACTATGCCATTGATGTTTTCTTAAATTCAAATTAGAGGAATTTCATATTTGTGTTGCAGTAGACTGGGTAAAAATGAAAATTTTGGGCCAAGATGCCGGATCTGAACTCAGGTTTTCCACATGTAGCCATATAAGCTTGAACAATTTCCTCAACTTCTGCAAGCCTCAGACTTTTTGCCTGTAGAAATGCAGATAATAATATTATCTACTTCATACATTATTTTAACTTTAAATGATTTAATATTGATAAGGCACTTAGCATGGTTCCCATTGCATAGTAAATCTGCAATGAAAATGAGCTGATACAACAGATATAGCTAAGCAAAATCAATAAATCACATAGTTAATTAAGAGTGATTTTACATCTATAATATATATGTAATTACTACTAATAAAAGCTATCATTATTGAGCATTGTACTAAATATTTTATATCCATTATCTCATTTGAATTTTATAATATCTTTGGGAGTTAGGTAGAATGTCCTTATTTTATGGAGGTGTTAACCACGGCTCAGAAAGTATATGCATAAAGTTATGTATTCAGTAAGAATATTTCAATATGATCATCTTAAGCAGATATTTTAATGTCATGGATATTTTAGTGCAGCCTTTAAAAAAGTCTTTAAACCTTCTGTTTTCCTCTACAAAATGAAAATAGCTTATTATTCTCCTTTGTAATTAAAAAACCACAGAACACATGTGTTGCAAACAATTCAGACAATACAATATGAGAATATATATTCACATATATACATATTCATATAAGAATCACCTGAAATTTTACCATTCAAAGGCATATAAAAAATTTGATAAATATAAGTAGCAAACAAGTTGGTTGCTTTTCAAACATCCATTCTCTCCTTATTTCTTAATATGAACCCAAATTTTGTTTGGATCAAGCTAAAATATGAAAAGCAGTGAACCAGTTCTAATCCAGGAGATGCAAGCAGAAATTGCTGGTCAGGCAATGTTGGAAAAGTGACTTATTGGTCCGGCAATTACCTTATGCCCTTTCCCCTTTTCTTTCCTTTACCTATGTGGAGTTCAAGCATGTAAGCAGTAAGCAGACATTATGTAGCCAAAAGGAAGAAAACTTGCAAGCATCTGGCACAATGAAGCCTTAGACCCTGGTAGGAGCATGGAGCCTTTTTATCATTCTTGACCTGCCTACTTTGCACATTCTTGATATAAGGGGAAGAAAACCTTTTGAGTTAATTTATTTTAATCTTGTTTCTGTTACATGAAACAATCCATTTTAATCTTGTTTGTTTTATGTTAGATAAAACCTTAACTAGTGTATTATTATTTTGTAATATTTTCCTTATTCAATTATATTAAATATTTAAAAAGAACCTTATTAAAATGCACATTATAAAACAAATCTTATTATGTAGCTATAATTTTGCAATAAACTATTAATTTATGTCATTTAAATAGACATAGCTGTTTGCCACCCAACAAATGTTTTTCCTGATTCTTTGTTAACAGAATTCTAATTTTGTTCAGATAGTATTCTATCCAGGCCCTGGGATGAATCTTGATTGGTGTGCTCATGTATGTTAATTATGACTATGTTTTATTTTGTCAATAATTTGTCTAGAAATGACAGTGTGAGATCATTCTGGCTGATGAGACCTAAGGGAGAATCTACAAAAAGAAAATGATTTACCATCTTGAAAAAAGATAAGTGGAAGAATACTTTTTCCCTGTGTTTCTTCTGCTAAGATTCTGGTGTATGAAGACAACATAGCAGGCCGGCGCCGCGGCTCACTAGGCTAATCCTCCACTTAGCGGCGCCGGTACACCGGGTTCTAGTCCCGGTCGGGGCGCCGGATTCTGTCCCGGTTGCCCCTCTTCCAGGCCAGCTCTCTGCTGTGGCCCGGGAAGGCAGTGGAGGATGGCCCAAGTGCTTGGGCCCTGCACCCCATGGGAGACCAGGAGAAGCACCTGGCTCCTGCCTTCGGATCAGCGCGGTGCACCGGCCGCAGCGCACCAGCTGTGGCGGCCATTGGAGGGTGAACCAATGGCAAAGGAAGACCTTTCTCTCTGTCTCTCTCTCTCTCACTGTCCACTATGCCTGTCAAAAAAAAAAAAAAAAAAAAAAAAAGAAGAAGACAACATAGCAGTCACCTATGAAAACAAGAGGATGTATCATTGGTACTCTGATGATGACCTAATGCAGAGAATATCTATTCAGGCTTTCTTACAGCATAAACATATTAAATGTAATGTATTGTGCTTTATAATTTAATAATAAATTAATAAATAATAAATACAAATGTATGTTCTCAGATCCTGTTATTTATAGGCAAAAGAATTCCTAATGACAAATTTATTTCTAAAAGTTTTATTATGTATTGTCTGTATGTCAAACGCTTTTATATGCACTAGGAATAAATTAGTAAACAAAGCATATTATTTTATCCTCACAGACCTTACTTTTTGAATGAAGAGTTATATTAAATCAATAAATTGCATTATAAGTAATTTATATTATACATTAGAAAGCAACAGTGGTTGTGAAAAACAATAAAACAGGAAAGGTGTTTAGGGAATGAGGGTATGGTCTGAGAAGGTTTATTGAGGCCATGTTGGAGCAAAGACTTAAGAGTGGGTAAGGGAGTTAACTTTGAAGATTTCTGGACAAAGAGAGTTTAAGGCAGGGATAGTGGCAAATGCAAAGGCCCTGTGGTGGGACAGTGTCTGCTATGTTTAAAGAATAGCAAATAGACCCTATCCTAGAGTTGAGTGAGTAGAACTAGAAATTAGCCCAAAGGGATAAAAGAGAACAAAGTTGTATAGGATCTTGTTAAGATTTTGGCTTTTATTCAGAATGAAATGAATGGTCATTGAAAGATTTTGTATAGAAGAATAATACGATCCAAATCACATATTAAAGGATTATATAGACTGCTGACCTGAGACGACATGAAGGAGACTGTATTAATTATCGTACAGAATTAGTTACTAAAGCAGAGACAAATTATAGAGGCTTAAATAAGGTTTATTTCTGGAGGTATTGATGGTGTTGTTGTGTTCCAGGGAGTCAGTCAGGTCCCAGATCCCCTCTATTTTGTTGCTCTTCTTTCTTCAGACATTGGCCCTATCCTGCTTGTGCTCAAATGATATCTTGCAGAAAGGAGAATATAGAGTTTCCAGTGTATGTGGCTTGATTTTCAATTGGAGATGAACTAAAAATTGCACACCTCATCTCTGCTCACATTCCAGCAAACTTAATCATATAGCCACTTTTTGCTTGAAGGGGGTAAGAAATATAGAATTTAATCACAGCAGGACAATGACAGCCTAAATTCCTTCTATGAAAGTGAGACAGATGTGTTGAAGAACTAAAAGTCTATACTTCTAGGGACAAGGGGAGAAGTAGGGTCCCCATGGACTCTTGCAGTAATTTCCTACTGCATAGTTGTGTCTTGGACCGTGGCTGTAGAAAAGGGGATAATGAGAAGTGGTCAGATTCTGGAAAAGTTTTCAAGGAAAATACAACAGCATGTACTGGTAAATTGTATGTGGTCTGTGGAAAATAAAGAGGAATCAAGAACTTGTCATTTTTGGCCTGAGTGACTATCAACATGAATTAACCAAAGCTAAGTTGAGGGTGGGACGCATTGTGGCACAGCAGATTAAATTGCCCTCTAGAGCCAATTTTTTGTAGGTAGAAATTCACTGCAAATTTCAATGCAATAATTCTCAAAAGGGACTCTCCTAGAGAGGAATTTGGAATCAGTGGGGTGCTTTCTGTCACAGTGAATGAATCTCACTACTGGTATTTGGAACTAAGCATATTATATAGCTTGCACTGTGAGAAACAATCTCATTCAACAGAGATCTACATGTCTTTCACTACATTTAGATGCCTCACTGCATATTTGTGACTTGGAAAACCTGTTTCTAATTTTCTGAAACTACAATATAACATCATTTTACATGTAAGCGAAAGTATATTCTGAATGTTTTAATATGCTTAGAATTTTTCGGAATGAAACAACTGGCCACATTTGGGGAAAACTGTATTTTCTTGTTAAGAGAAATGAAGATTTGTTTATCATTTTGGAAAATCCTGTCACTGCCATCTAACACTATTCATTTAAATTGCTGGTATAACTTACTCCGCTTAGTTTGCATCTGTTGTTCTTTTCTTGGTGATTTCAATTATCAGACAGAAAGAAAAGTGTGATACTATTCAGCAGAATATTTTCTTATTTTTATAATTTCAATTTATTTTTTAAAGTATCAGTATATTCTTTTTTTTTCTCCCAAAGAAGCCATTAATTTAATGAGTACAAGTTTCATAAGTACAACTTTAGGAATATAGTGATTCTTCACATCATATTTGCTCTCCCACCCCTACTACCACCCCACATCCTCCTCCCTCTCCCATTCTCCATTAAGAAAAACAAACAAACAAACAAAAAAACCCTGTTCCTTGAGAGTCAAGACAAGGGCTGTTCAAGTCATTGCTCCTCAAAGTATCAGTTTCACACCTACAGATTTCCTTTCAGGTGCTCTATTATCACAGATCTGCGAGAAGATATGGTATTTGTCCCTTTGTAACTGGCTTATTTCACTAACCATGATGTTTTCCAGATTCATTCAGTTTGTTGCAAATGACTGCATTTCTTCTTTTCTTTTTTTTAATGATGGGTAGTATGCCACAGAGTACATACTCCATAATTACTTTATCCAGTCTTCAGTTGACGGGCATTAAAGTTGATTCCATGTTGTAGTTACTGTGAATTAATCTGCAATAAACATGGCAGTGCAGATAACCCTTTTATTTGTTGATTTCATTTCCCTTGGGTAAATTCCCAGGAGTGGGATGGCTAGGTCATAAGGTAGGTCTATATTTAGATTTCTGAGGTATCTCCAAACTGCCTTCCATAATGGTTTTACCAGTTTATATTCCCACCAGTAGTGGATTAGGGTGCTTTTTTCCCCACATCCTTGCCAGCAATTATTTGTTGATTTCTGTATGAAAGCCATTCTAACTCGAGTGAGGCGAAAGAAACCTCATTGTGGTTTTGATTTACATTTACCTGACAACTAGTGATCCTGAGCATTTTTTCATATCTCTGTTGATCATATGGATTTCCTCCTTTGAAAAATGGCTGTTTGTCTTTGACCCATCTCTTAAGTGGGTTGATTTTTTTTTTTGTGGAGTTTCTTGATCTCTTTATATAGATGGTTACTAATCCTTTATCAGTTGCATTGTTTGCAAATAATTTCTCTCATTCTCTTGGTTGCCCCTTTACTTTCCTAAGTGTTTCTTTTGCAGTACAGAATCTTCTCAATTTGATGTAATCCCATTTGTTGATTTTGGCTTTGATTGCCTGTGCCTGTGGGGTCTTTTCCAGGAACTCTTTACTTGTGCAAATGTCTTGCAGGGTTTCTCCAATGTTTTCTAGTAATTTGATAGTATCAGGTCAGAGATTTAGGTCTTCAATTCATTTTGAATGGATTTTTGTGTAAAGTGTAAGGTAGGGGTCCTGCTTTATACTCCTACATGTGGAAATCCAATTTTCCAGGGCTGGCGCTGTGGCATGGCGGGTAAAGCCATTGCCGGCAGTGTTTGCATTCCATATGGGTGCTGGTTCGAGTCCTGGTTGCTCCACTTCCGATCCAGCTCACTGCTATGGCCTGGGAAAGCTGTAGAAGATGGCCCAACTCCTTGGGCCCCTGCACCTGCCTGGGAGACCCAGAAGAAGCTCCTGGCTCATGGCTTTGGATTGGCGAAGCTCTCGCCATTGCGGCCAATTGGGGAGTGAACCAGCAGATTGAAGAGCTCTCTCTCACTGCCTCTCCTTCTCTCTCTGTGTTAACTGTGACTTTCAAATAAATAAAAAATAATTCTTAAAAAAAGAAGAAGAAATAAATTCATTTTTCCCAGCACTGTTTCTTGAAGAGACTGTCCTTGCTCCAGGGATTGGTTTTACCTCCTTGGTTGAATATAAGTTGGTTGTAGATGCTTAGATTGATTTCTGGCATTTCTATTCTGTTCCATTGGTCTATCCATCTGTTTTTGTACCAGTACTAGGCTGTTTTGACTATAACTGCCTTGTAGTATGTCTTGAAATCTGATATTGTGATGCCTTTGGCTTTGTTTTTGTTGTGTAAGATTGGTTTAGCTATTCGAGGTGTCCTGTGTTTCCAAATGAATTTCAGAATCGAGGTCTCCTGTATTTCCAAATGAATTTCAGAATCATTTTGTATGGATCTGAGAAGAATGTCTTTGCTATTTTGATTGGTATCACATTGAATCTGTAAATTGCTTTTTGAAGAATGGACATTTTGATGATATTTTTCTTCCAATACATGAAAATGAAGATTTTTTCATTTTTTGGTATCTTCTTCTATTTCTTTCCTCAATGTTTTGTAATTCTCATCATAGAGATCTTTGACATCCTTGGCTATATTTATTCCAAGGTATTTTATTTTTTTGTAGGTATTGTGAATGGGATCAATCTTAGACGTTCATTTTCAGCTCTGGCATTATTGTGTATCAAAGGCTTTTGTTTTTTGTGTTTTGATTTTTTATCCTGCTATTTTACCAAACTCTTCTGTGGGTTCCAATACTTTCTTGGTGGAGTCTTTCAAATCCCCTATAAATAGAATCATATCAACTTCAAATAAGGATAGTTTAACTTCCTCATTCTCATCTGAATACCTTTGATTTCTTTTTCTTGCCTAATGGCTCTGGCTAAAACTTCCAGGACTATATTGAATAGCAATGGGGAGAATAGGCATCCTTGTCTGGTTCCAGATCTCATTGAGAATTCTTCCAACTTTCCCATTCAGTAGGATGCTGGCTGCATCTGCTGAGATAATCATATGGTTTTTGTTCTTCAGTTTGTTGATTTGATGTATCACATTGATTGATTTGTGAATGTTGAGCAATCCCTGCATACCAAGGATAAATCCCACTTGGTCCAGGTGAATGATCTTTCTGATGTGTTGTTGGATTCAATTGGCCAGCATTTTTTGAGGATTTTTGTATCTATGTTTATCAATGAAATTGGTCTGCCATTTTCTTTCTCTGTTATGTCTTTTTCAGGTTTAGGAATGAAGGTGATACTGGCTACATAGAAAGAATTTGGGAGGATTCCTCTCTTTCAATTGTTTTGAAGAACTTAAGAATATGTGGAGTTAGTTCTTTTTTAAATGCCTGGTAGAATTCAGCAGTAAAGCCATCTGTTCCAGGGTCTTACTGGGAGGGTCTTTATTACTGATTAAATTTCTGTCTTGTTAATGGGTCTGTTTAGGTTTTCTATGTGTTAATGGCTCAATTTAAGTAGGTTGTATGTGTCCAAGAATCTACGCATTTCTTCTAGGTTTCCCAGTTTTTTGACATACAGCTCTTTGTATTAGTTTCTGATGATTATTTTAATTCTGTGGTGTCTGTTGTTACATTTTCTTTTCATCTTTAATTTTATTAATTTGCATCTTTCTCTCCTTTTTATGGTTAGTTGGGCCAATGGTGTGTCAATTTTGTTTATTTTTTCAAAAAAAGAGCTCTTCATTTTGCTTATCTTTTGTATATTTGTTTCAATTTTATTAATTTCTTCTCTAATTTTAATTATTTCTTTTCTCCTAATAGTTTTGGGTTTGGTTTGCTGTTGTTTTTCTAGATACTTGAGATGCATTGGTAGCTCATTTATTTGTTGCCTTTGTAGTTTCTTAATGTAGGCATCAGTTGCTGTAAACTTTCTTCTTAACACTGCTTTTGCTATATCCCATAGCTTTTGATATGTTGCATTGTCACCTTCATTTGTTTCCAGAAATTTTTTTATTTCTCTTTTGATTTCTTCTATGATCAACTACATTCAGGAGCATGTTTCTCAGTCTCCATGTGTTTGCATATGTTCTAGAGATTCTTGAGTTGCTGATTTCCAGCTTTATTGCACTGTGGTCCCTAAAGATGCATGGTATTATTTCGATTTTTTTGATATTGCTGAGACATGTTTTATGGCCTAGCATATGATCAATCTTAGAGAAGATTCCATGTGCAGGTGAGAAGAATGTGTATCCTGCAACTGTAGGATGAAATGTTCTGTAGATATCTGTTAGGTCCATTTGGCCTATAGTGCTGATTTAGTCTGCTGTTTCCTTATTGATTTTCTGTCTAGTTGAGCTGCCCATTGCTGACAGTGGGATATTGAAATTCCCCATTACTTTGTATTTGAGTCTATGTATCCCTTTAGATCCCTTAATATATGTTTTAAATAGCCTAATTAAAGGCACCTGGCTATTTAAATAATTTATAATAGTCACATCTTCCTGTTGAATTGATCCCTTAATCACTACATAGTACCCTTCTTTGTCCCTTATAAACTTTTTTGTGTTAAAGTCTATTTTGTCTGATATAGGATGGCTACACCAGCTCTTTTTTGTTTGTTTTTGTTAGCATGGAATATCTTTCAGTCTTTGTACATCTTTGTTGGTGAGATGTGTTTCTTGTGGCAGCAAATAGCTGGTTTTTTTTTTTTTTTTTATCCATTTAGCTCATCTGTATATTTTAACTGGAGAGTTAAGGCCATTTGTGTTCAAGGTGACTACTGGTAAGTAACAACTTTTCCCTGCCATTTTTTCATAAATATTCCTATTTTTTACTTTTAATTTCCTTTGTACTTTCCTTCCTTTACTTTCTTTTTTTTTTATCTTTTATTTAATGAATATAAATTTCCAAAGTACGACTCATGTGTTACAATGGCTTCCCCCCCCGTACCGTCCCTCCCACCCACAACCCCCCCCTTCCCACTCCCTCTCCCCCTCCATTCACGTCAAGATTCATTTTCGATTATCTTAATATACAGAAGATCAGCCTAGCATACCTTAAGTAAGTATTTCAACAGTTTGCTCCCACACAGAAACATAAAGTGAAAAATAATAGATGATTTTTTTTAAATGATGATGAAATCAGATCAGACCTATTGTCATGTTTAATCCCAGTGAGAGTCAAGTTGGGAATTGATAATTTTTTTTTTTTTTTTTTTACAGAAGATCAGTTTAGTGTACATTAAGTAAAGATTTCAATCGTTTGAACCCCCATAGAAACACAAAGTGAAATATACTGTTTGAGTACTCGTTATAGCATTAAGCCTCAGTGTACAGCACGTTAAGGACAGAGATCCTACATGAGGAGTAAGTGCACAGTGACTCCTGCCGTTGACTTCACAAATTGACACTCCTGTTTATGGCATCAGTAATCTCCCTATGCACCAGTTATGAGTTTCCAAGGCTATGGAAGCCCCCTGAGTTCTCCGACTCTTATCTTGTTTAGACACGGTCATAGTCAAAGTGGAGGTTCTCTCCTCCCTTCAGAGAAAGGCACCTCCCTCTTTGAAGACCTGTTCTTTCCACTGGGATCTCACTCACAGAGATCTTTTTGCCAGAGTGTCTTGGCTTTCCATGCCTGAAATACTCTATGGGCTTTTCAGCCAGATCCGAGTGCCTTCAGGGCTGATTCTGAGGCCAGAGTGCTATTTAGGACATCCGCCATTCTATGAGTCTGCTGAGCATCTCACTTCCCATGCTGGACCACTCTCCCCTTTATCCATTCTATCGGTTGGTGTCAGCAGATACTAGACTTGCCCATGTGCTCCCCTTGACTCTCAGTCCTTTCATTATGATCAATTGTGAACTGAAATTGATCACCTGGAATAGCGAGATGGCATTGGCACATGCCACCTTGATGGGATTGAATTGGAATCCCCTGGTATGTTTCCAACTCTACCAATTGGGGCAAGTCAGCCCGAGCATGCCCCAAATTACACATCTCTTCCCTCTCTTATTCCCACTCTTACGTTCAACAGGGATCACATTTCAGTTAATTTTCAACACTCAAGAATAACTGTGTGATAATTACAGAATTAAACCAGTCATATCAAGTAGAACAGACAAAAAAAAAATACTATGAGGGATAATGTATTAAGTTGTCCATCAGCAGTCAGGGCTATGCTGATCAAGTCACCATTTCTCATAGTGTCCACTTCACTTCAGGAGGTTTCCCCTTTGGTGTTCAGTCAGTTGTCACCGATCAGGGAGAACATATGGTATTTGTCCCTTTGGGACTGGCTTACTTCACTCAGCATGATGTGTTCCAGATTCCTCCATTTTGTTGCAAATGACTGGATTTCGTTGTTTCTTACTGCGGTATAGTACTCTAAAGAATACATATCCCATAATTTCTTTATCCAGTCTACCGTTGATGGGCATTTAGGTTGGTTCCAGGTCTTGGCTATTGTGAATTGTGCTGCAATAAACATTAGGGTGCAGACCACTTTTTTGTTTATCAATTTAAACTCCTTTGGGTAAATTCCAAGGAGTGGGATGGCTGGGTCGAACGGTAGGGTTATATTCAGGTTTCTGAGGAATCTCCAGACTGATTTCCATAGTGGCTTGACCAGTTTGCATTCCCACCAACAGTGGGTTAGTGTCCCTTTTTCCCCACATCCTCTCCAGCATCTGTTGTTGGTAGATTTCTGAATGTGAGCCATTCTAACCTGGGTGAGGTGAAACCTCATTGTGCTTTTGATTTGCATTTCCCTGATTGCTAATGACCTTGAACATTTTTTCATGTGCCTGTTGGCCATTTGGATTTCCTCTTTTGAAAATGTCTATTGAAGTCCTTGGCCCATCTCTTAATTGGGTTGTTGGTTTTGTTTTTGTGGAGTTTCTTGATCTCTTTGTAGATTCTGGTTATTAACCCTTTATCTGTTGCATAGTTTGCAAATATTTTTTCCCATTCTGTCGGTTGTCTCTTCACTCTCCTGACTGTTTCTTTTGCAGTACAGAAACTTCTCAATTTGATGCAATCCCAATAGTTGATTTTCGCTTTGACTGTCTGTGCCTCCCGGGTCTTTTCCAGAAATTCTTTGCCTGTGCCAATATCTTGAAGGGTTTCTCCAATGTTCTCTAATAACTTCATGGTGTCAGGACGTAGATTTAGGTCTTTAATCCATGTTGAGTGGATTTTTGTGTAAGGTGTAAGGTAGGGGTCTTGCTTCATGCTTCTGCACGTGGAAATCCAGTTTTCCCAGCACCATTTATTGAATAGACTGTCCTTGCTCCAGGAATTAGTTTTAGATCCTTGATCAAATATAAGTTGGCTGTAGATGTTTGGATTGATTTCTGGTGTTTCAATTCTGTTCCATTGGTCTATCCATCTGTTTCTGTACCAGTACCATGCTGTTTTGATTACAACTGCCCTGTAGTATGTCCTGAAGTCTGGTATTGTGATGCCTCCGGCTTTGTTTTTGTTGTACAAGATTGCTTTAGCTATTCGAGGTCTCTTGTGCCTCCATATGAATTTCAGCATCATTTTTTCTAGATCTGAGAAGAATGTCTTTGGTATCTTGATTGGGATTGCATTGAATCTATAAATTGCTTTTGGGAGAATGGACATTTTGATGATGTTGATTCTTCCAATCCATGAGCATGGAAGATTTTTCCATTTTTTGGTATCCTCTTCTATTTCTTTCTTTAAGGTTTTGTAATTTTCATCGTAGAGCTCTTTAACGTCTTGGTTAAGTTTATTCCAAGGTATTTGATTGTTTTTGTAGCTATTGTGAATGGGATTGATCTTAGCAGTTCTTTCTCAGTCATGGCATTGCTTGTGTATACAAAGGCTGTTGATTTTTGTGCATTGATTTTATATCCTGCCACTTTGCCAAACTCCTCTATGAGTTCCAATAGTCTCTTAGTAGAGTTCTTTGGATCCTCTAAGTACAGAATCATATCGTCTGCAAAGAGGGATAGTTTGACTTCTTCCTTCTTGATTTGTATTTCTTTGATTTCTTTTTCTTGTCTGATGGCTCTGGCTAAAACTTCCAGAACTATGTTAAATAGCAGTGGTGAGAGTGGGCATCCCTGCCTGGTGCCAGATTTCAGTGGAAATGCTTCCAACTTTTCCCCATTCAGTAGGATGCTGGCTGTGGGTTTTTTATAAATTGCTTTGATTATATTGAGGAATGTTCCTTCTATACCCAATTTGCTTAGAGTTTTCATCATGAAAGGGTGTTGAATTTTATCAAATGCTTTCTCTGCATCAATTGAGATAACCATATGGTTTTTCTTCTGCAGTCTGTTAATGTGGTGAATCACATTGATTGATTTGCGAATGTTGAACCATCCCTGCATACCAGGGATGAATCCCACTTGGTCTGGGTGGATGATTTTCCTGATGTGTTGTTGTATTCTATTGGCCAGAATTTTATTGAGGATTTTTGCATCTATGTTCATCAGGGATATTGGTCTGTAATTTTCTTTCAGTGCTGCATCTTTCTCTGGCTTAGGGATTAAGGTGATGCTGGCTTCATAGAAAGAATTTGGGAGGATTCCCTCTTCTTCGATTGTTCTGAATAGTTTGAGAAGAAATGGGATTAGTTCTTCTTTAAATGTCTGGTAGAATTCAGCAGTGAATCCATCTGGTCCTGGGCTTTTCTTTGTTGGGAGGGCCTTTATTACTGTTTCAATTTCTGTTTCAGTTATGGGTCTATTTAGGTTTTCGATGTCTTCATGGTTCAATTTTGGTAGATTGCATGTGTCCAGGAATCTATCCATTTCTGATAGGTTTTCCTGTTTGCTGGCATACAGGTCCTTGTAGTAATTTCTGATGATTCTTTTTATTTCTGTGGTGTCTGTTGTTACGTTTCCTTTTTCATCTCTGATTTTATTGATTTGGGTCTTTTTTCTTCTCTTTTTTTGTTAGTTGGGCCAATGGGGTGTCAATTTTGTTTATTTTTTCAAAAAACCAGCTTCTCGCTTGGCTGATTTTTTGTAATGTTTTTTTGGATTCAATCCTGTTAATTTCTTCTCTGGTTTTAATTATTTCTCTTCTCCTACTAGATTTGGGTTTGGTTTGCTGCAGTTTTTCTAGGTCCTTGAGGTGCGCTGAAAGCTCATTTATTTGGTACCTTTCCAATTTCTTGATATAGGCACCTATTGCTATAAATTTGCCTCTCAATACTGCTTTTGCTGTATCCCATCAGTTTTGATATGTTGTGTTGTTGTCTTCATTTACTTCCAGAAAGTTTTTGATTTCTCTTTTGATTTCTTGAATGACCCAGTGTTCATTCAGGAGCATGTTGTTCAGTCTCCATGTGTTTGCATACTTTCTGGGGTTTCCTGAGTTGCTAATTTCCAGCTTCATCCCGCTGTGGTCTGAGAAGCTGCATGGTATGATTCTAATTCTTTTAAATTTGCTGAGACTTGCTTTATGGCCTAGTATGTGATCAATCCTAGAGAAGGTTCCATGCGCTGCTGAGAAGAATGTGAAGTCTGTAGATGTAGGGTTGAAAGTTCTGTAGATATCTGTTAGATCCATTTGGGCAATAGTGTCAATTAAATCTGCTGTTTCCTTGTTGATCTTCTGTCCGGATGATCTGTCTATTTCTGAGAGTGGAGTATTGAAGTCCCCCAGTACTATTGTATTGGAATCTAAATCTCCCTTTAAGTCCCTTAGCATATCTTTTAAATAGACCGGTGCCCTGTAATTAGGTGCATATACATTTATAATAGTTACATCTTCCTGTTGAATTAAACCCTTAATCATTATATAGTGTCCCTCTTTGTCTCTCTTAACAGTTTTTGTATTAAAGTTTATTTTGTCTGATATTAATATGGCTACACCTGCTTTTTTTTGGTTTCTGTTGGCATGGAATATCTTTTTCCAACCTTTCACTTTCAGTCTGCATGCCTCTTTGTTAGAGAGATGTGTTTCTTGTAGGCAACAAATAGTTGGGTTGTGTTCTGTGAGCCAGTTAGCCAAACGGTGTCTTTTAACTGAAGAATTCAGACCATTAATGTTCAATGTGACTATTGATACGAAGTGACTTTGCCCTGCCATTTTCCCGGAAATATTTTCTAGTATATGCTTTGAGCTTCCCATGCTCTTTTACTGGTAGGTGTTCTTCCTTTCCCTTCTTTCATATTGATGACCGTGTTTCTGTGTTTCTGAGTGTAGCACATCTTTAAGTATCTTTTGCAGGGCCGGACGAGTGGCCACAAAGTCTTTCAATTTCTGTTTGCTATGAAAGGTCTTTATTTCACCTTCATTCACAAATGAGAGCTTGGCAGGATATAATATTCTGGGCTGGCAATTTTTCTCTCTTAGCACCTGTGCTATGTCTCGCCATTCCCTCCTAGCTTGTAGGGTTTCTGATGAGAAGTCAGCTGTGAGTCTGATTGGAGATCCTCTGAGAGTAATCTGACGTTTCTCTCTTGCACATTTTAGGATCTTTTCTTTATGTTTCACTGTGGTAAGTTTAATTACCACGTGTCGTGGTGAGGATCTCTTTTGGTCATGTTTATTGGGGGTTCTATGAGCTTCCTGTACTAGGATATCTCTGTCCTTCTCCAAACCTGGAAAGTTCTCTGCTAGTATCTCACTAAAAAGGCCTTCCAATCCTTTCTCTCTCTCCATGCCTTCAGGAACTCCTAGAACTCGAATGTTGGTTTTTTTATAGTATCCTGTAGATTCCCAACAATATTTTTTAGGTTTCTAATTTCCTCTTCTTTTCTTTGGTTTGACTGTATGTTTTCCTGTGCTCTATCTTCTAAGTCCGATATTCTCTCTTCTGCTTCACCCATTCTGTTTTTAAGGCTTTCTAATGTGTTTGTCATTTGATCTATTGAGCTCTTCATTTCATTTTGATTTCTCTTCACTATAACACTTTCCTGTTCTACTAGTTTCTGAGTTTCATTTTGACTCTTCCTTAAAATTTCGTTTTCACGAGAGAGATTTTCAATCTTGTCCATTAAGGATTTCTGTAGTTCAAGGATTTGCTTTTGAAAACTTCTAAATGTTCTTATCATAAATTTTTTGAAATCCGTATCTTGCATTTCTTCTATCTCATCATCTTCATACTCTTGGCTTGGGGTGTTTTGCTTATTTGGAGGCATCATAGTGTCATCGTTGATCTTGCTCCCTCTATTTCTGTGTTTGTTACTCGGCATAGTTAATTCTTCTTGCGTCACTGTGCGTTTTTTTTTTGTTTGTTTGTTTGTTTTTTTTTTTACTGTGTCCGTGTTAAGTGGACTGCCTGCTGTTGGAGGAGCCTTGGAGGCTTGAGATGGGTGCGGCCTGAGAGCTCTGCCTGGTTCTTCCTGGTTAAGGGTGTGCAAAGGCGACACCCTCAGGTTATGCGTGGTAAATCTCTCTCTTTTTATTTATTTATTTATTTTATTTATTCAGGGGGTAAGTAACACCGCAGGGCATGGCTGTGCAGAATTGATGGTATTTAGCTTCCAGTCTTTGGCTCCTCTGGACTCCCACTGGGTTGCCTAGGCTACTGAATTGTAGTGACTCAGTTCCTTAGCTCTCCCCCATTGATATGTAAATCCAGAGAGGAGGCCTGCTCTTTGTCTCTTCAAGCCTTTCAGCCTTGTAACCTTTGCAAGGTTAGGGGGAAGAGAAACCCAGAAGCTTTTTTTTCCTTCTTTCCGGTAGTGAGTTTGCTGCACTTTCCGGCCCCCCTCTAGATTCTGACCCCCGTTTCCCCACCAATGTCTCGGGTTATTGAGCTCACCTCCCCTTCCAGCGCCGATGTGTGGACTCGGAGCCCTGAGCGTCCCAAGTCTCCCCGCTGTTGTCTGTGTGGCGTGCACTCCCCTTGGAGCACTGGCGTGCCGACCCTGGGGCTTCTGCGGCTCGGTCCCGGGACTTGGCTTCCACGCGGTGGGCGACCTTGTTCTCCCAGTAGGTCCTCCGATTCACGATTCCCGTGCAATTTTTCCCTGGTTCTTTTTTTCTGCGGCTACCGTAACTCCCCTTTTATTAAACTAAATTTTCCCGGACTATCAGTGCGCGCCCTCACTATTCCGCCATCTTGGCTCCGCCCCTCTACTTCCTTTACTTTCTTCTGTAATGATGAACATGTTTCTCTGTTTCTGTGTACAGCATATCCTTATGTATCTTCTGCAGGGCTGGATGGTTGGTGACAAATTCTTTCATTTTCATTTGTCATGGAAAGTCTTTATTTCACCTTGGTTCAAAAATGAGAGATATGCAGGGTATAGTATTCTGGTTGTTGGTTTTTTTTTCTCTTAAGACTTGGTCAAGGCCGGCGCCGTGGCTCACTAGGCTAATCCTCCGCCTTGCGGCACTAGCACACCAGGTTCTAGTTCCGGTCGGGGCGCCGGATTCTGTCCCGGTTGCCCCTCTTCCAGGCCAGCTCTCTGCTGTGGCCAGGGAGTGCAGTGGAGGATGGCCCAAGTGCTTGGGCCCTGCACCCCATGGGAGACCAGGAGAAGCTCCTGGCTCCTGCCTTTGGATCAGTGCGGTGCGCCAGCGGCAGCGTGCCAGCTGCTGTGGCCATTGGAGGGTGAACCAACGGCAAAGGAAGACCTTTCTCTCTCTCTCTCTCTCTCTCTCTCACTGTCCACTCTGCCTGTCAAAAATTAAAAAAAAAAAAGACTTGGACTATATCTTGCCATTTTGTCCTAGCCTGTAGAGTTTCTGATGAGAAATTTTCTGTGAGTCTAATTGAAGATCATCTGAAAGTAATCTGGAATTTCTCTCATGCACATTTTAGTATCTTTTCTTTATGTTTTACTGTGGAGAGTATGATTACAATATGTCATGGTGAAGATTTTTTCTGGTTATGTCTTTAAGGAGTTCTTTGTGCTTCCTGTACTTGGATGCTCCTTTCTTTCTCCAAATTGGGGAAATTTTCTGTTATTTCACTGAAAAGCTTTCTAATCCTTTCTCTCTTTCCACACCTTCAGGACCTCCTAGAACCTGTATGTTCATTCGTTTAATATCCTGTAGATTCCAAATAGTGTTTTTTAGTTTTATAATTTCCTCTTCTTTTGTGTTTGATCTGACTGTATAATTTTCTGTGCTTTGTTTTCTAAGTTGGATATTCTTTCTTCTGCTTCACCAATTCTGTTCTTAAGGCTCTCCACTGCATTTTTAATTGGTACTATTGAATTCTTCATTTCCAAGATTCCATTTTGACTAGTATTTAAGATATTACTTTCGTGGAATAAATTTTCTTTCATGTAATCTATAAATTTCATTAGTTCATGTATTTGCTTCTGATTACTTCTAAGTAAACCTATGATCAGTTTTTTGAATTCCATTTCTGCCATTTCTTCAGTCTCATCATCTTCACAATCTAGTATTGAGGTGTTGTGTTCTTTGGGGAGTGTCATGTTGTCTTCCTTGTTTTTGTTTCTTGGATTGCTGCACTGGCTATTCAGCATTTGAGGGGATACTCGTTGCCTTCTTCCTTGATTTTTCACTATGCTAGTTTTTATCTTTGGACTATATCTGATTGGATTAGTGGAGTTTCTGCTTTCAGGGTATACCTAGAGGCATGTGATGGAAATGGCCAGGGCCTCTGTTCAGTGCTCTAGTGTGAAAGGCATGCCTGCTCTGGCCTTAGAATCAGCCCTTAAGGCATTCAGATCTGGCTAAAAGCCAATGAGAGTTTCTCAGGCATAGAAAGCCAAGACACTGTGGCAAAAAAAAAAAAAAAAAAAAAAAAAAAAAAAAAAAAAAAAGCCTAAATGAGAGATCTCTGTGACTGAGATCCCAGTGGAAAGAATGGGCCATTAAAGAAGGAGGTACCTTTTTCTGAAGGGAGGAGAGAACTTCCACTTTGATTATGGCCTTGTCTAAATAAGGTCGGAATTTGTGCACTCAAGAGGCTTCCATAGCCTTGGCAGCTCATGACAAGAGCCTCGGGTGATTACTGACATCATAAATAAGAGTGTCAGTTGTTAAATCAACAACAGGAGTCACTGTGCACTTATTCCCCATGTAGAATCTCTGCCCTTAATGTGTTGTACTATGAAAATTAATGGTAAAAATAGTCTTCAAACAGTACTTAATACTTTGTGTATCTGTGTGGGTGCAAACTATTGAAATTTTTACTTAGTATATACTAAATTGATCTTCTGTACATAAAGATAATCAAAAATGAATCTTAATGAAGAATGAGATGGGAGAGGGAGTAGGAGACAGGATGGTTTGTTGGTGGGAGGGTAGTTATAAGGGGAAAAACTGCTATAATCCAAAAGTTGTACTTTCGAAATTTTACATCTATTAAATAAAAGTTTTCTTAAAAAAAAAAAAAAAGAAAGGCATATCTGAGGCTACACACTCAGGTTTGTCAAGGTAAATCTCCTTTTTTTTTTTTTTTTTTTTTTTTCCAAATCAGAGGGATGGTTTCTTTTTTTCTGTTGGTATAGACTCAGCTGAGCCCAGTGCCTGGGCATTAGCCCCAGTGTGTATATTATTTGTCTGTTCTGTCACAAGGACCACACGAAGGATCTTTGTAGTCTTCAGTATAAGCTCAGATTTCCCAGCAATGCCTCTTGCCAGGCCATCAGGGAGCCCTGATCATGTGGAGCCTGCCACAGTTACTGTCCAATGTCCCAGGCACCCTGAGTCCTCCCACACAGCCTCAGTGTTTTCACAGTCCTGGCACACAAGCTTCCCACAGTCATGAACACCCAGCCCCCTGTCTATTCTCCCCACCAGATTCAGGAGTCTCCACTTGGCTGGTTGCTGGGCATGGACACAAGCTAGCACAGCTCTTTCATATGTCCAAAATGGCACTGGTTACAAGATGCCTTTGCAGGATGACAGGGGAGAGAAAATGTACCCTCACTTATTTTTTCTCCTCTAGTTTGGTGAGTACACTATCCCCCATGAGGCTCCAAGCCTGAATCCCTCTAGGCTCTTCCTGCAGCTTTTTCACCAGTGGCTTGGGCTGCTGCAATCTGGTCTCATCTTGTTCTCCAATGCTGGTATGAAGGCTCTTGGCTGTTGGGGTCCCAAGTTGTTTGTGTTTTCACCCTCCATGTAGGTCCACTGTGTTCCTCCGATTTATGTAGACTCTCCTCTGCTGTTTTCTTCCTAACTCTTCACTGAGACTGCACTCTTTCCACTTTCTTTTAAACCGTCTTTTCCTAGACTCGAGCAGTAAGCTCCCTCCCTACTCTGTCATCGTAATCCAATCTGAATATTTTCTTGGGCTTTGAAATTTCCAGTATTCATTGTAAGTAGGTACAAACATCTACTTACTTTATGTTTTCTTATCTACTAATTTTAATGCATTTACAGCAACAAAATATGTATTATTTTATTTTGAACTAAGTTCCTTTTGTTTCTCCTCTGTATTTTAGATAGGGCACTCTATTGCCCCTTTTTTGGTGAAATTATGTGAATTTCATTCCAGGATGAGAACATGATATTGTCAAAGGACTTATTGTAAAGCATGCTGATTCTAATATTCTTAAGAACCACTGACATTTTCTTATCTCCATCAGGAGTTATAAATAGTCTTTCTATCTATTCTCAACAAAGGATTTCCTCATCACTAATGTCAAACATCTTAAAAAGTTTGTAATCTTGTTGGGGGTGATAAAAACAAATCCATGGAGCAATAGAGAACAGTGAGGTGCTCTTGTCTGATTACCAACCAATGCTTTCTCCAGTTGTTATTTTTTTTTTTTTTTTTTACAACTGGGAGCATATGACTATGCAACATGAAAAAAGAAAATCTTGACAACTAAAGTTTCAGTACTAAGCATCACAAGCACACGGAAATTGCATAAGTAAATTTGACACAGACTTAATCATAATACATAATTGTTATTGCTCTGGATGATAATTTTTAAAATGACTATAATCTATTACTATTACAGAGTCAAACTGTCCCCCCACCTTTTAAAGATATATTTTGCTTATTTGAAAAGCAGAGTTATATATAGAGAAAGAGATCTTTCATCTATTGGTTCATTGGTTCACTCCCTAAATGGCCCTAATGGCCAGGGCTAGACCAGACCAAAGCTGGTAGCCAGCAGTTTCTTTCTGGTTTCCTATATGAATGCAGGGTCCCAAGCAATTAGGCCATCTTCTGCTGCCTTCCCAGGTGCCATATCAGGGAGCTAGATCAGAAGTGGAGCAGCCAGGACTCATGCTGGTATTGTAGGTGGCAGCTCTACCCCTATGCTACAATGCTGCCTCCTGTTTTCTCTCATTTTAAAAATTAATTCTCCTTGTATTTTTGAATAAAGATGATAAAAATTAAAAGTTTAAGTGACCCTAGAAGCAGCTGAAACTTAATCACACTCATACTGTGAGGAGTCAGATGGATTAATAGGTAGTCAGATTGGTCACAGTGGAAATTTAGGGTGCAAACTGCTTTCTTCCCTCAAAAGTTATCTTTAGCAAGGTCAAAAGCAGCTGCTCCATTCTGTGGGAACTTCCAATCTTATGATAATAACAGGGGAGTGGGTTCCATCCTTCTGAACTCCCAGTTTACTATAAATCAAATTAGGTATCCCATTCTTTTGATGTTCTTTTGTTTTATCATGAGCAAGCCAAACAGGGTAAAGAGATTATAATATAAATCCGGTTTTTTGATGGCTTTGTACCTGCCTTGTACTGATTGATAGTTTCTTCCCCAAAATTGTGGTTAAAAACCCCAGTACCACCAGCCTCTTTGGGTTTTGCCTCTCTTGGAGCCCTCTCCAGGCCACTCTCGATGGAGGTCTCTGACTTAAATAAATCTTGCTTTTAAAGGCATCTTGCTTTTCTTTCTGCCTTGTCCACTTGAAATTTCTTTTTCCATGTGAGACAAAGAATGAAGGTAATTTTTCTCCACCACTGTTTCACCTATAACAATACTAACTAACACACTTAGAAAATCCAAGATCTTGTATTTCTACTTTACAGACTTAGAAGGAATAAGTGTTCCAGGTTACTGTTGTTGAAGATAAATGACATCTCTCAAATCTCTTGCCTTCTAGGAAAGATTCAGGGCAGACGAGACCACATTGCTCCTAACTATATGTCCTGATGCAGGTGAACTTGTCACGTGGAAAAAAAAAAGAAAGAAAATAAAGGGAAGGATGAATAACATGGCTGAGGGGAAGGTCTAGAGTTGGGAAATAATATATTCAGGATTTTCATTTACTCCTTCATTCAAAAATATTTGTGTGCCCTTCTCAGTGCAAGTGTTTGAGCATTTGTACAACATATCTGTTCTTTCTTTCCTTAAGGGCTTGCCTGAGAGTACAAGGCAGCACAGATGGAGCTTTCAAGCTGTGGATATATGCCCAGAGCTGAGATATGAATCTTACTCAGCTTTTCATATAGAACAAGTGCTAGCCATTGTTTTTAGCTGGCAAACACATTGGCCGACTCCCATTCCTTCTTTTAGTGATGAAAGCTTATATCCCTGGGCTTGTGGCTCAGACCAGGTTAATAAGAATACTTCTTCTAGTTCCAATCAGGTAGCACATGTAATCCAAGTCACATTATTACACCAGGATTGCTGTAGACAGAGCTAGCAAGAAAACCCTTGCTTCTGAATATCAGAGTTAGAAGTTTGTGAAAATAGATGTTAGTCATCCTATTTTTTGGTCTTATAGAGAATATGGTGCTAGATAATAAAACCACCAGAGATGGCAGAATTAGAGGAGAGAGAGGGAGATAGAGACAGAGAGAGAGAGAGAGAGAGAGAGAGAGAGAGAGAGAGAGAAAAGAGGTGTTAAATGCTGCTTCGGGGTCTGAGGTTCTAAAAACTGACACTCCTTAAGGTGTTAGTTGATGAAAGATTCTGGGCAGAGGAGGCTGCCTCCTCAACTCTGTATCACACTTCACCATCTGGAGCTCAAAGCAGCACTATTCATGCCCGGGGCTCAGAATGCATCTTACATAAACAGTTCCTTCAACCTCTGGCTCCCAGTTTTGCATCTTCCACCAGGAGTGTCCTCAAATCACATCTCCTGAGAAAAGAAACTATTTTCTGACACGGAGGAGTCTTAATCTCAGAGGAGATAGTCTCTAAAGGGAACCAAATCTGCAGAAATGCAACTCTTTCCTACCAAGTAAACAATCTTTAATATAATTAAACAAAACTCTTCTAATTGTAGTTTTTGCTGTATATTTATGTAACCAAAAAAATTCAAGGAGTTTCATCAGAACAAGGAGTCATTTGTCCCAAGTCTGTTTCCATGTTTTTTTTTTTTTTTGAAACAAAGAACTGTTGGCAGCTTTGAAATGGCTGTTTTTCTCGTGCCCACGTTTTAGTCCAAGTGCAAGCTTAAGGTCCCAGGCCTTTTCTTCCTCCTTGAGGTCTGTGTGAGGAGCTCTTCACAGTTCACACACTGCAAATGAGAATCAGGACCATAGAAGAGTTGCACAAGTGACTCTATTTCCTATTTTGCTCCAGATATCACTATTATAGTCCTCTGAAGATCATAAACATCTGAGTGGGATTATTCTGTGAATGCTTAGAAATGTAAGCTGAAACATACTGAAATACTAAGGGAAGAAATAGAAATTTAGGATAAAATTCCATGGAGGTGACAGTTGAATTAATCTGTCATGTAGTGGTTTCAGGGTACTGTGATTTTAAGAGCAACTGTGGCACATTATTTGGGGCATGACCAGAAGTTTCCCAAGGAGACCAGGTTAGAGCAGTCAATATAACTGCATTATTTGAGTGTAATTTAAGCCCCTCTGATTTCTTGCTGTGCCTCTTCACATCCTTGTGAAATAATAGCTGCAGTCTCTATCAGCCCTGTCAACTTGAATTCTCCCTAGAGCCCTGTCTTAGTCTTTATGTTTTTGTCAATTGACTGGGTTCCTGAACTGGGTCCATTGCCCTTTTTGTTTTTGCCTTTGGTATTAACAGCATAAAAGGCATTTTGTTCAACTACATGGCTTAAAATATGAACACATGACAGTTTTAATACTAGTTTTTTTCTATGATGAGTAGGGATAGGCATTGGAAAAAAGTCCATAATAACTATAATTATGATTCAGTTAGAAAGTCACTAGACAGGAAGCCTAGCTGCAGGAAGGATCAGATTTTCATAAGGAAGTAAGAATGAATAATTGGTTGGCTTTGATTTTTCTCTAGTATCATCCTGTTGTACTGTAAGAGGCTAGAGGCACACACTGGAGCAGTGGAAAATTCTGGGTTGGGTGCGATGCCATAGGACAATGGCATGGCTAGGAAAATCCAGAGTGTTGAATTTCTGCCAGAGATGGCCATGCAAAACACTGTCATCTTGGAATCTTGGCATGTCAGATAAGATATGCTGGTTCACATAAAGCCCATTCCATTCTCCATAATCCTCACCTCCATTTTTCTTTATTTGCTTTGTTGTAGTGGCTAAAATATCTAAAATTTCTATTTCCCAGTCTCTAGTGAAACTAAAGTGGCCCGTAATATGGTTCTGACCAATGAAGTATAAGCAAGTATAATTTGGTAGCACTACTTCCTCTCTCTTCTCTGCCTTGTGGCTTTTAGGCCTGGAGGCACCGATGGTGTGAGGAGTCAGATGGGTCAATAAGCAGTTAGGTTGGTCCTAGTGAAAAATGAGGAAAGAGAGTCCCTCTCTGAGGGTACAAAATGGTTGCCTTCCCCAAAAGTTATCTTTAGCAAGGTCAAAATGCCAATCCCACTACTTGGAAGCTTCCAGTCATCATGAAAATAGCAGGAGAGTGGTGATTTTACCCTCCTGATGGTTTTTTGTCTTATCCAGACAAGCTAGACAGGACAGACAAGACTACAAATCCAGACCCTTGATGCGCTTTGTCCTTGCCTTCTAATTGATTATTAGCTGCTGTTCTGATTTTTTTTTCCTTCAAAAATTGTGCTTCAAAACCCCACTTCCAGCAGCCTCTCAGATTTTGCCTCTTTTTGTGTGCCCTTCCAGGCTGCTTTGGCAGGAGGTTTCTGAATTCAATAAATCTTGCTTTTTCTTTCTGCCTTGTCTGCATGGAAATTCTTTCATATGAGACAAAGAACTGAGGTAACTATTTCACCTATAACAATGTCCTGTGGTACCATGAGGCAATAAGCAAGAGAATGAGCAATAGTATGATAAAGATGATAGACTAAAAAGGTGAAAGGGCCTACATGCCCAATGGCATTGTAAGTCTCAGCCCAGAATTGCCTACCCTGGGACTTATGTCAGGTGAGACAGTGGACCTCTGTTCCTCTAGGCCAGTGCGTCTCACTCCTTTCTGTGTTTCAGCTCATACTTACACACTACACACAGATAGATAGGCAAAGCTGCTTAGGACTGAAGACATTTTCCATGTCTCAAGTGGCCCCTCCAAATATTAAATGATCAATATTTTGGCTTACTGTTAATCATGTATGCAGAGAATTCCTATTTAAGCCCCTTTGGGTTATGGGTTTCTTCTCTAAGGCTGAACACATTGTGGATGCATTGGAGTTAGAAGAAGGTGTTTGGAGGCAAGGAGGTTACTATAAGCTTAAAAGGAAGGAATGGTGACATACCTGAAAGTCAGGATGAAGGTGAAAATCAAGTTAATCTTTGTGAGGTCAAAATGGGAATGTGGCATGTGAAAAACAAATTTGTATTTAAAGAGAAATTTCTGATTTAGGGATTGGTCATTGAGCAAGTGCTTGGCTAATAGAATGGAGATGGAGGTCTATAGGGCAAAGAAGCAAAGAAATGTGAACCAAAGGAACTAGCACTGTGAAATTCCCTTTGGCTGTAGGGGACACTAGAGTGTAGAAAGAATATACTGTCCCAGATTAAGGGTATCAAAGGAGAAGGAGGAGGTTTTGGCTAGATGAGAACTATGTACTTTGAAGTGGGAGAAGAGACTTGTGCTGAGGATACACATAACAATTGGCCAGATTGGAAGAGATAGTGCTGGCTCAATTGTCTGATAATAGCTTTGGGAATCTAGTAGAAAACCAAATTCTGAGCAATAGACAATATCTTTCCCCCTTCTCCTACTCTTGTTGTATTGCTATTTCTCCCATTGACCTTTTCCTGCTGCTTTTCCTCTGGCCAATTTAGTTCAGATGGCAGCACTGCAAATAAAATATATGAACAAGTAGGATTCTCTGGACTGTCTTCCCTGAATATGAGTTAGTAACAATTAAAGTAATAATCATTATAATGAAAACAATATAAATGTGATATATATAATTAAGGTACTACATATAATACATTGTTGAACACATAATAGGTGTCTGACACCATTGAAAAGTGTTGTATATGTATTAATTCATGTAATCTTCCTACAGATTCACTGTGTTAAAGTAGCATCTAGCATTATGATTTGGTGTGTGACAGACAAAGCACATTAGACAAAATGGAGCTGATTTTATTTGACCAACTGAAATAGAGAAAGCAATAAAGAGATGATTTTATTTAGGCAATTGCAATAGGGAAGAATGTCAAAAGTCTCAATAAACAGGGAGGGCCTTATGGAGTTTTATAGAGGCAGATAAACAAGGGAGCCTACATGAGATTTACGAGGAAGGCTGCAGATATGTAAGAATATTTGAAGCCAAGGTTATGCATTATAGTCATCTCCTGGAATACAAGAGACATGGATTTCTCAATAACTACTGGTCAAAAAACGGGGCTCAAATAAATGTTTAGATGTCATATGATGAGAGAATGAGTGGCACATATGAAAGTAGAAATCAATTTAATGACAACTTTCAAACTCTCTACCCCTAAGCCCAAACAATCCTTCAGCATAAAACAAGGGCAATGGCCTATCATTCTACAAATTATCTAAAATTATCTACTGCTAAATTTCTGGAGACTGGGTACTTAAGAACATCCTAAGTACTATGTTTTAAGAAAAGTCAAATATCTGATAAAAATTGAGAAGTGATTATATATGATGCATGATTACATAAAGTTTTTAACAAACCTCTTAATTATTTATGTTTTGGTAATAGTGTTGACAATGAGAAGCCATCCAATAACTTGACAATAAGGACAATAAAATTGTCCTCTCAGAAAGCTACTCTTGGTGGCTTTTTTACTGCCTGCAAAACCTGGGCATCTCCCTAGGTGATAGGTTGTTCCCAGGACATCTTCAAATAGTGCTTTGCATAGAACAGGTACCCAACTATTTGGTTAAATCAATTTCTCTGTAGGAATAAACTTTGAGAATGTGTGGAACTGCAGGACTAAAGAGTTTGACAATACTTAAAACTCCAAACAAAATAATCTGAGAGTAATCTCATGAGACATATCTGGAAGTGATTATAGTTTAATATGTAAAACCTTGAGTAGTGGCATCATACCTTACTTATTTTCTTGTGTAAAAAAAGGTAAATTCCATCTGGGGTAGGGAATATGGAAATCTCAACTGAAAAGTTATTAATATCCAACAGTGCTTGGAATCACGGCTTGAGATCTCTTTAATCTGATTCCACTAACCATATAATATTGTATAACTAATATTCCTATTCTAATTCTGTGCTTATTAAACAACATTGCAATTTCAAATTGGCTTCCTGTGTCTGTTGGAGAAAGAAATCTTGGACCTAGTGAGATTAGTATTCTGTGCTAACTGTGGCACAATGGAGCTGCAACCATGCAATTAGATGCTTCTTTACAGATAGATCATTAACTGTTGCACCTTAGAAGCCAAGAAGCTGAGACAACTAAGCAGTAATTTGGCTGCAATTATTTTGTTTTAGATATCTAGATCTCAGGATTTAGTGTGGAGATAGGATTTAAGAAATAAAAGAGCAGGATCAGGCAGGAGATAATAAGTGGAGTTAGGGATGTGCAGGACTGTAGGAATGTGGTGGCAAAACAGGAGATGTTTCTCTGCACCCTTAGCAGTATCAGGCATTATTTTCTAAATCTGCTCATTTGATAGGTAAGCAATGTTGTCTTAGTGTTTAGATTTTAAAGTCTTTCCTCATTAAATTGATTAATTTTAAACTACTGCTTCATTCTCTTAATTGAATTTTTTAGATATCATTTTTCTTTCATAAAATTCTTTAGGACTTAAATGTGTAAGAGATGAAAACTGGCAATAATAACCAACAATAGCATTGGGGCATTTAAACATAAAACAAAGTACAGCAGAAATGCAAAGCAATCTTATTTTATTGTAATGTAATGCATTAACTTTGGCCTGACCTTCAGCTTTGATTTACACAAAGTTGCCTAGGAGACAGAATTTACTGACTCAGCAAAGGCCAGAGGCCTTGTGTTTTAAAAGTATAAAAAATTAATTCTAAGGAATGGTGTAAATTCTTCCAGAATTCAATCTGTTTCTAGGTTTAGGGAAACACTTTTTTAAATGGACTAGAAGAGTAAACTATAAGCAAACTGTGCTGTTATATTTTTATTCCTGGTGCTTATTTATTGTAAACAAGGTAACAATTATAGCAATAATGGACTTTTTTAAAAAGGAAAGTTAGATCAAATATATTCAAATCACCATAGTACATATTTAAATTTTTTAAGACTTCTTTTAGTCTTTGTGTTTGTGTAGGTGGTGTGAGACTTCTTAATGTTCACAAAATCACTCAGCTGGGTTTCTTCCCTTACACTGTGCCCTAGAGAAGCTGCTGGGTTTTCTGGAGCTAAGATAGCTAGGCATCACTTCTATTGGATGACTGTTGCAGTGATATGCCTGGCAATTTATTTCCAGGGACCAAAGATTTTTTCCAACCCAAATTTAAATCTGAAAGATGTGCAGATAGCACCTTTAATTACTTTACAAATCATGTTACCATTAGTCATTTCCTTTTCTTTTGTTGCTCTCAAATTAAATACTTGTCAGTGTGAAAGTAATGGTGTAAGCACTGTAGCATTGTGAAAAGGTTTCTAGAATTTTCAACTTTAGCTTTCACTTCTGTAAATAAACATTCACATTCATCTTCTAAGGATTAGATCATGTTAAATCATAGAGTATGCACTCACTGAATGTTAATTCTCTCATTCTATGGGTTGTTTTAGAACATGATGTTCCTTTACGCTGAACTATGAATTTGCTTTATGGTTGTGATCAAACAGATCAATGCCAAAAAAGAAAAATCTATGTTTACTTCAGCTTTCCTGAGCACACACAAGTCTGTCTTTTGATTAACGGTTGGCTTCTAAAATACCCTTTTGGCCCCCTCAGTACTTTCTTCAACTCTTAGGATTGCCTAATTAGCTACAAAGGCTAAAAAAAGAAAAAAAAAAAAAGAAAAGAAAAATTCTTAAGCCCCATGACCAGCAAGGGGGAATTTATGAAATGACAACAATTCCTTAAAACTATGAGTACAGTACTAATTATTTCTAAAATTTCTTGAAGTTTCCTCGGTGGTGTCATTGCCTGTTGTTTTGTAGCACCATGCTCTGCATAAGACACAGGGATGACTTGAGGGAGCCTTGAGGTGTGCTTGTTGCTGCCCTTGTCGTGGGAAAGGGAAAAGAATATCCGACACTACTTGCAAAACTGTTCTGGCAGTCTGAAATAGACTCTGAGTCACCTGCTGCTAGAACCAGTGGAATCCCTAGTCCCTTCAGACATCCTTTTGCCTCTAAACACAAACCACAGAAAGGTCCCTTCCCAACCTAGGCTGGACTTAATATTGGTCACCCTGTTTTTACTTGTTGATAAAATTTAAGGTGGAGATCATCTTTTTTTTTAAGATTTATCTATTTATTTTGAAAGTTTTTACGGAGAGATAGAGGGAAAGAGAGAGAGAGAGATCTTTCATCACTGGTTCACTTCCCTGATGGCTACAAAAGCCAGGAGTTTCATCCAGGTTTCCCACATGGGTGACAGGGGCCTAGACACTTGAACCATCTTTTGATGCTTTCCCCAAGCCATTAGCTGGGTGCTGGATCAGAAGTGGAGCAGCCAGGACATGAACTGGTGCCCATATGAGATGAAGGCATTACAAGCAGTGGCTTTACCTGCTATGCCACAGTGACGGTCCAAAGGCTGAGATTATCTTAAGCTAAATATTTGGTGCTAACATCTCTTCTCTGATTTTCCTGAGGAATGATCAGTAGACAATGGAGTATGTGAGTTCTTCTTTCATACAGAGTTCAAGTGTTTGTTCAATTATTCTAAACTATTATGGATGCCTCTTCTCTGTAATGGCCATGTAACCTATAACAACAAAAGTTTCCTCCAAATTTGACGTGTGTGCTTTCTTTAGTATCTCCAACATAATTCTTGTTTTTGGTCTACAGGATTTCTGACATTCGTGGCTCAGTGATCCATCAGAGACAGATGAGACAGGAATCTAAGGAATCCCTGTTTCCTCTGCCAAAAATCTCTTATTAGGCAATAGTTGACTGAGGGGAACAAATGGATGCAAAAACTGTTCCATTAATGAAGAATAATGTATTTACATGGTCTCTAATCACAAGTTATCAACTAATTGCCAAGGAAACCATATCAGGTTATAGTGGAGAAGCCTGGCAGCTACCACCTTTAACTGAGTAATCACAGTTAATTTTATCAATCATAGGACAAATACACATCAAGTGTCTCTTGATAAGAAATACTGTTAATAAGACAATAACATTTATATAGTATTCCAGTCAAAAATTTATAACCTGAGTCAAGTCATGAGGGAACAAGTTGAATTTAAAGTGAGGGACAGTGGTGAATGTTGTAGCTCAGGAGATGAAGCTGCGACCTGTAATGTCAGCATCCCATAAGAGCACTGTTTGAGATCCAGATGTTCTACTTCTGATCCAGCTCCCTGCTAATGCTGTTGGGAAAACAGTGAAGGATGGCCTAAGTACTGGGTTCCTGCCACCACATGGGAGACCAGTATGGAGTTCTGGGCTCCTGGCTTTGGCCTGGTCCAGCCCCAGCTATTGTGGTCATTTGGAAAGTGAACCAGAAGATGGAAGATCTCTCTCTCACACACATGCTTTGTCTTGCCTCTCTGCAAGTATACTTTTCAAATAACTAAATAAATGAAATAAATCTTAGAAAATATAAAGTGAGGGACATACTGAAAAACAACTGATCTATACCCTTCAAAAATATCAGTATTATGAAAGACTAACAAATTGCTTCAGATTAAAGGACACAAGAGAGACCAAAATAAGATGTAAAATTTAACCCAGATTGAATCTTGTCCTTTTTGCTATAAAAGGCACACTGGAACAATTGGTAACATTTAAGTAAGGTCCTGTAGATTAGATAATAATGGTTTTCAAGATTAAATTTCCTGATTTTGACCATTTTATTGTGGTTATGTGAGTGATTTCTCTTGTTAGGAAACATACACTAAAGTATTCTAGGTTAAAGGGGCAATGATATCTGTAACTGTCTTTAAAATGGTTCAGAAGAATAGTATCAAACACATGTATCTATGCATACGTTCAAGTGTGCACACATGCACATCCACACAAAGGATCTTCAGCCGGTGCCATGGCTCACTTGGCTAATCCTCCATCTGCAGCACTGGCACCCCGGGTTCTAGTCCCGGTTGCTCCTCTTCCAGTCCAGCTCTCTGCTGTGGCCTGGGAGGGCAGTGGAGGATGGCCCAAGTGCTTGGGTCCCTGTACCCGCATGGGAGACCGGGAGGAAGCACCTGACTCCTGGCTTCAGATTGGCACAGCGCCAGCTGTGGCGGCCATTAGGGGAGTGAACCAACGGAAGGAACACCTTTCTTTCTATCTCTCTCTCACTGTCTATAACTCTGTTTCTGTCTCTCTCTCTCACACTGTCTAACTCTGCCTGTCAAAAAAAAATCTTCAAAAAGTTAATGAAAAACATATATTATATAAAAAATATTCATATGGAAGGGGAGAGGAAGTGGGAAAGGGGAGGGTTGGGGGTGGGAGGGATGTTATGGGGGGGAAGCCATTGTAATCCATAAGCTGTACTTTGGAAATTTATATTCATTAAATAAAGTTAAAAAAAATAAAAATATTCATAGATCTTAAAAATTTTGCAACAAAATAAGCTTATTTTTAATTCCAGTTTTCCTTGAACTTGTTAAAGTACCCTCATACAGCATCTTTTTGTCTATGCATCCATACCTATGGTTAAGTTTAATATATATATTAGGCACAGAAGATTAACAATAATATAGCAGAAACATTATAACAAATTATAATAAAAGTTATGCAGTGTATATAACAAGGTTATATCTATCTTTCTAGAATTTTCCACTTAATACTTTTGGACAGCAATTGACCTTGGGTAACTGAAATCAAGGAAGGTGAAAATGCAGATAAAGGAGGCCTACTGTAATAATTTCTGTACATATATTTTCTGTAGTTTTTCTCCCTTTTTATTGAAAGATTTTATTTATTAATTTGAGAGGCAGCATTACAGAGAAAGGGAGAGAGAAAGGTCTTCCATCCACTGGTTCACTTCCCAGATGGCCTCAATGGCTGGAGCTTGGCCAATCCATAGTCAGGAGCCAGAATCTTCTTCTGGGTCTTCCACAGGGTTGCAGGGTCCCAAGGACTTGGGCCATCTTCTACTGCTTTCCCAGGCCACGATCAGAGAGCTGGATCAGAAAAGGAGCAGCTGGGACACAAACCAGCGGCCATATGGGATGCAGCGCTACAGGCAGAGGCTTAGCCTACTAAGAAACAGTGCTGGCCCCTCTATAGTAGTTTTTGCAAATGATCAGTTTTATGTGTTAACCTAATGATTCCGTGGTACCCAGATGTTTAATCAAATATTGTTCTAGAAATTTCTGTGAAGATATTTCTAAGATGAGATGATCAGATTACCCTCCATAAAATGAGTAGGCCTCATCCAATCAGTTGCAGACTTCAGGAGAAACAAGCCATAGCTCCATGAAGAAAAAGGAATTCTTCAAGCATACTTGTAGACTCAAACTCTTCCCTACAGTTCTATGGGTTACTAGCCTATTGGCTTACCTTGCAGATTTGGAATGTGCCTGGCCCCCAAATCATGTGAACCAATTCCTTAAAATCTCTTTCTCCACATGTATGTATCATATTTGCTTTATTTCTCTGAAGAACCCCAATTAGACAGTTCTCCAACTAGGAATAGCTTTACTAGCAGGTCATGCATGCTCATCCTTGTGCTTTGGTGGGCATGCCTGGATGATTCTCCTTTTACTCTTCTTCCTTAGCCAATCAATACTCCCTTATCTTTTTTTTTTTAAGTTTTATTTTATTTATTTGAAAGACAGAGTTACAGAGAGAGGTAGAGACAGAGAGAGAGGTCTTCTATCCGCTGGTTCACTCCCCAGATGGCTGCGATGGCTGGAGCTGCGCCGATCCGAAGCCAGGAGCCAGGAGCTTCTGTCTGGTCTCCTACGAGGGTGCAGGGGCCCAAGGACTTGGGCCATCTTATACTGCTTTCCCAGGCCATAGCAGAGAGCTGGATCAGAAGAGGAGCAGCTGGGGCTTGAACTGGTGCCCATATGGGATACTGGTGCTTCAGGCCAGGGTGTTAACCCACTGCGCCACAGTGTCAGCCCCATCCCTCATCTTTTTTATGGATGCACTTGTTCATTAGCTCTGTTAATATATTCAGTAAGGTACAATCAAATCTTCCTGACTCGACTTGGCAGTAATTCTTGGCAGTAATTAATACATTGATTAAGCACATAAATTAACTCTCCAAGGACAATCTTTTTACCTAATATTGAAATTCTTATGCGAGCACCCCCTGTAGCACTCCATACTGGCAACTGTGGGAAGTAATAAATTTTTTACTTACAGCTGAATTGGAGGTTGCTGTATTAGCCATTTCCTGGACATCAACAGTAATTTTGATTGTATAAATTGGTGTTTTAGAAAGGAAATCTTTTTGGTATTGTTCTTCCTTGTAATTATTTCACTTGAGCTTAGGTACCCTGCTGTGGTATTATTTCCATGTGCCTACATTTGCATATTTCCATTGTGATAAACATCTGCATTTGTCCTTACTTCCTTCCCTCCTGTCTCAGAAGATGAAGTGTCCCTCCCAAGGCTCAACCCACAGCAATCTGCCGCCTGCCTACCCTCACCCCTTCTACCTTGAGATTGGAATTATCTTTACTGAAGTAAAATAATGCATTAAATTTGTCCAATTCAGTGGAGGCTTTTACATCTTTGCCTTACAGAATCTCTTCTACTTCTGATTTTTGGGCAGGCACTGCTGAAAACTCTATCCTCCCTGCTCTCAGCTTCCTTGCCATTATTTTTCTAATTATACTCACTTATGCCTATATGCTCAACCACTTTTATTATTTTTCTATGCATGCTCTTCCTCTTTTGACTCCAAATCTCCGATCTTGATTTGTGTTTGTCTGCAGGAACTGCTTTTCTCTCTTTTTCTCCTCATGTTGGGTGACTACTGATATGATTTTAATATCTCTTGAATGATAACTTCCAAATCTATATTTTAATCTTGATCTTTCCTGAATTCATACTTATATAAACAATCAGATAAAAATTCCTGAGTACTGGTAATGTTTTGACATTTCATATTATAAAAATAAAACATAATTTTTTCTGACTAAACTTTAAATTTCTCAACCATATGCACTGGGATTAAGCAAAAATTTTTATGTCATTACACAAGAGATATCTTTCTTATAATCTTCTTTTGAATTTGTTCAATTTACTTAGATAAAATGGAAAAAAGAAGTAAACTTGATACCCTCTTTAATTTAAATGTACAACTGCAGCATGGAGAATAATTTAAATAAAGAAAATATTGAGACATAATTAAACTGACTATTTTTGAAAAGCATCAATTTGGTATTTTATCAAACATACCTGAGATACACTATGAATACTTAACATTATTATTACAGATGCAACCCTTCTAAAAATTAAATGTTTATTAAATATAAGATATAGAATGAATTTATATATCATGCATTAGTTGGAAAACTCGAGAAAAGAATGTATTTTAGTGTGTTGGGTTGAATGGTTACCCTCCTCACATTTTTATTTAAAGTTATTTAACTTATTTACTTGAGAAATAGAGAGAGAGTGTGTGTGTTTGAGAGAGAGAAAGAGAGAGAGCGAGAAAGAGAGAGAGACAGAGACAGAGAGAAAGGCAGAGAAAGACAGAGAAATCCCATACACTAATTTATACCACAAAATGTCTGCAATAAGTCTAGCTAGGCCAGGCTGGAGCCAGCAGCTGGAATCTTAGTCCAAGTCTCCCATATAAGTGGCAAGGATTCAATTACTTGAGCCATCTTGAGGAGCCTGCTGCCTCCCAGGATCTGCATTAGCAGGAAGTTGGAGTCAGGGACCAGAGCTGGAATCAAATCCAGGTAGTAAGATGTTGGATGCAGGTGTCTTAACCACTAGGTTAAGGGCTTGCTGCCTCCTCAAGTTCATATACTGAAGTCCTAACCCCAGTACTGCACAAAATGATCTTATCTGGAGAGTTTTTATATGCGTAATCAAGTTAAAATAGGATTATGAGCAAGGTCCCTAATCCAATATGATTAGATTACTTATAAGAGGAAATTTGAATACAGACAAATATAGAGGGAAGACAATATGAAGGGAGTAGGGAGAGAGGACCATCTATTAGCCACAGACAGAGGTCTGGAGCAGACCCTTCCTTCACAGAAGGGTCTCAGAAGGATATTAACCCTGCAGACACCGTGCTCTGGATGTCTAGTGCCAGAACTGTGAGACAATAAATTCCTGTTGCTGAAGCCACTCAATTTGTGATACTTTGTTTTATTCACCCTGGCAAACTAGAGATAGAAATAGAGATAGATGACATACATACAAGACTCAGTTCTTAAAGTAAAATAATTCTTCATAATTGGTTATTTTAAATTAAAATATCTCTTTTTAATCCCAAAAGCAACTAGTGAATTCTTCAAAATTTAAGTAAAATAATCAGACAACATGATGGAAAAATAGTTGCTCTAAATTAGTTATATTAATTGCTTTGGATGCAACCTATATTTATGACTTTAGGACACTATTTTGCCTTCCTTCTAACATTGCAATTTGTTTCCTAAAACAGTTAAGAAGTAATATTTAAAAATTCTCTTTTTCACAGTTTCATGTACTTTGATGATGAGCCATATCAGATAACAATATAACTAACTGTTTTTCTCCAATAGTTAGCATTCTCAACATTTATCCTTTATTTTACCTTACATTAAAAAAACACTTATTTTCATTTTTATTTGAAAGGCAGAGAGAGAGAGAGAGACAGAGAGATAGATGAAGAGAGATCTTTCAACCTGCTAGTTCACACCCCAAATGACCACAATAGCAAGGGCTAAGCCAGGCCAAAACCGGGAGGCAGGAACTCCATTCAGGTCTCCCAGATGGGTATCAGGCACTCAAGTACTTGTACCATTATCTATTGCCTCCCAAGGTATACATTAGCAGGAATCTGGAATCAGAAGCAGAGTGAGGACTTAAATCCAGGCCCTGCAATATGGGATGTGGGTATCCCAAGTGGTATTTCAACCAATGTGCTAAATACCTACTGCCTTGCTCCAACATAATCTGCTTATGTCCAATATGTTAGTACCAAGTAGGAACTATTTTGTGATTGTGAGAGTGATCTCATTTTCAGGAATCTCATAAAATAGTCCTCTATAAGTCAACTCCAGCCATTAGGTCCTGACATAGCAATTTACAAAAAAAAAAAAAAAAAAAAAAAAGAGACACCATTTGTCCTGTGATTCATCCCTAGAATTAAGTAAAATCTTGATAGAACTCCTAACAGACTTTTGCAACTCTTTGGCCATTATATTAGTTTTCTATTGTTGTCAGGACAAATTAACACAAACATAGTAGCTTAAAGCAACACTTATTATTTCACAATTTTGTAGAGCATAGGGAGACTCAGTTTTTTTTTTTTTTCATTTTTCTTTGTTTTGGTTAGATTTATTGATTTGAAAGGCAGTTACACACACACACACACACACACACACAGAGACAGACAGACAGACAGACGAGAGAAAGGAGATATCTGCCATTTGCTGGTTCATTAGCAATGGCTGTAAGGGCTAAGGCTGGGCAAAACCAAAGTCAGGAGCCAAGAACTCCATCTGTTTCCCAAGTGGGTGGCAGAGGCCCAAGTACGTGGACTATCCTCTGCTACTTTCCCTGGCATATTAGCAGGGAGCTGGATAGGACACAGGGCAGCCTGAATTTTGATATAGGACAACTGACAGTGTCACAGGTGGCATTAAACTGCCACATAACAGTGGTCCTAAGTGGGTTTTCTGCTTAGTGCCTCACAAGGCCAAAATCCAAAGGATCTGAGTAAGGTTCTACTCCCAAGTTTATCTGCATTGTTGACAAAATCTAGTTCCCTGTGTATGTAATATTGACCTCCCTCTCTCCTTATTGGCTCTTAGATGGGGATTACTTTCAGCTCACTGGGGCAGCTTGCATTCCTCATCAAGTGGTTCCCTTGAATCCTTTTTGTGCTTTAGATATCTTTGGCTTTCCCTTCCTTCTTCTGTCAACTGAAAGAATCTGTTTTTCAAGTGCTTGTGTGATTAGGTTAGGGCAACCCAGAAAACATCTCTAATTTAAGGTCAACAATCTCTTATAACAAAATGTAGTCATGGGGATGGCATTTCATCATAATCCTAATACTCAAGGATCAGGGTGAGGAATCTTTGAGGGTCATTTTATGCTCACCACACCCATAGTTGGGATATGTATCTTTTACTGAACTCATCACTGGAAAGAGGAATGAATTACAGGCATTTGCTGAGATGGTTTTCTGAGATGGAATGGAAACACTGGGAAATGAACCACAATGTTCATTATGTGTCCATATTATAATGCTTCTCTTGAGAAGTATCAAATAGGTTCATATATTCTCTCTTCTCTCTCATTCTCTCTCTCTCTCTCTCTATATATATATATATATATGTATACATACATTTTATAGGCTTTTTTGTTATATATACACATATATATCTGGTTAGCACTCTATTTTTCTCATTTTTTCATACTATACAGTAAATGTCAGTTAAGATACTGGCTAAATATTATTTCAGTGTAGATCAAAAAAGAGGGACTTTTGAAGTGAAGCTTAGCATTTGAGAACAAAAAGCATTCCATTTTTCTTATTTTATGATAGTAAATTATCTTTTTTATTTTATCATAGTAAATTATCTTTAAGAGAGCTGATGAATTTGTTAGTTAACAGAGAACAGCAACATTACGGATACAATTTGTAAGGTCTTTTTTTTCCCCTACAAATCTTAAAAAAACTTGTAGTAGTATCATGGCAGATAGAATATTGGTCCAGCTGTTAAGATAAGTCATCTTAGATGTCTGAAAACAACTTCCTATAATAAATCACTGGCCACTTAGCATTATCATTACAAAGCCACTTGTGCGCTCATCAACTTTCAGTGGGTTCCAGTACTGCTTTAAGAGTTCCTCTACAGGAATTGTCCAGCTTTTCTCTTACTTTCCTCCCCCTTCCCCTACTGTACTGCATTTGTTGGAATGTATGGGGAAATCTTTGTATGTAGCATGCCACGCCATTAATATTTAGTGTGGTTTAAGAGAGTTGAGCTAGCAAGATATATGTCATTTTCCCTATTCCCCTCTGCTTATGTGATCCCTTAGAAGCTATTACCTTTGCCCAAGATAATGGTTTTCCTCTAAAGAGAACTTTCATCCTGCAAAGTATCTAAGTAGGAGCATTTCCCTCTTAGAAGCTCCTTTGTAGGTGTCTACCAATGCTGATTGCATCATCTGGCAGGAGTATTCACCAAATAATGGTTAGACAGGACTGCTCCAAGAGACTGAGCCAGGTGAAGTATACATACTCTTTGTTTGGCTGATGCATACTATTTCTTATTCAATATGCCAAAATGTGAAAAGGAGCTGATACACTTTCTGGACTATAGATAATTCTAGGAAAAGACTTGATAGTGAAAACATTAGAGATCTGGGACTTTAAACAAATGTTCAACAAGATACAAAACTGAGTCATTTTCTATTGTATCTAGATAAATTTTTTTCTCATTTTCAAGCACAAAGAAATTAATGTTCTAACTAGGTGTAATTAGCTTATAATATGCAACTAAATAAAAATAACTCAGTCTTCTGAACTCTTAGATAATCTTTCTACTACCTGAGTTTAAGCGTTTGTAGTAAATGGAGTCACTAGTCCCCTCTGTTGATGTAGGGATCCAACTTGACATGACCATAGGCATTTTGGTCCTAACCACCATCTTGTCCTTTAGGTGACCTATATAGTTATCCTGAACCCTATGGGATAAACAAAATCCACTGTCCTGGACTATACTTCTGTCCATAAATTTGTAATAAATTACATTCTAGGTAATCCTGGATTTATCTTCCTCTTTCTTTGATCTAACAGCACCTTCTGCCTTTGGTGGCTAGTTCATGTATATTGGATTTTCCCAAAATAGTTGTATTAGAGAATTTTATTATCCATAGGTAATACTATATAAATGCACATTTGATACAAATGTTTAATATCTATAATTTTAACACATTTTTAAGAGAGAGAGCACTATTTTCTTTGGATTATTTAAATTTATCTGCTGAGAGAATTCTCGTTACTGTGTTAGTGAATAAGAACATAAAACATGGTATATTATTCTCAGAAATTTTTATATTTATCGTTATGTAAGCTTCCAGTTAAATTATTTAGGTGCAACTATATATAAATTATTTCATATATGAATTCATGAGAGGGTGAATGATTTTATTAGCATAAATTGATGAAATTGTGCCATCTAGTGCCCTTTACTGAAAAAAGTTATTTTAAAAAAGATTTTTCAATACCTAGAATCTTTCCATTGTTACATATAAAAATGAATTTTAAATATATTTGTCTGATGATTAATATTACAGATAATGAAGATGAGTATAAAAATGAAAATAAATTGGGATACCTATTATTAGAAGAATATATTCTAGTCACAGGATAAAATCCCAGCCACTTCTTAGGAATTAGTGTGGTTATTCAAAGTATCTCCTAAGATTGTTTATTATATCTAGCATAAAATTTTTTGTAGGGTATGTGGATTAGTGGGGAAAGGAGTAAGAAGAGGTGTGATGAGACTGAAGATCCCTGATAATGAGATCCTTGGTGGTTGATGGTGGAAGGAAGGGAGGAAGGATCACTTGGTGTTTGGAATTTCTTTTCTTCTCCTTGGCTCTCTCCTGTCCAATATAGCTCAGGATAAGCCCTAGCTTGAGAACTGGCAAATCAGAAGTGTGTGTGTATATGTGTGTGTGTTGATAACAAGAGGAAAACAGTCTTCTTTAGGATAAACAGGGGGTGTTGTGAAAGAGAAGTTAGCTTAAGTCAAATTGATAGAAAGCTTCTGAGTCACATTTATCTAGATTTGAATTAGTGTGAATTTGGAATTAGCTGATTACTTTTGTTAATTTCCATATGTTAAAAAGAGGGTGGAAGTGGGCATTTGACACAGTGGTTAAGACATCACTTAGAATACTGTCATATGTCGCCCTAGAATTCCAGTTCTGCTCCTTATTCCAGCTGTCTGCTAATGCATATCCTTGGAGACAGTGGGTCATGGCTTCGTTTCTGTGTCTCTGCCACCCACATGGGAGACTCAGATGGAATTCTTCACTTCTGGTTTCAGCCTTCCCCAGATGTAGCTGTTGGCAGGCATTTGGGCAGTGAATCAGTGGATGGGAGATCTGTCACTCTGTTTCTTTAAAAGTTTTAAAAAAGAGGTGTAGATGGAAGCAAAAAAAAAAAAAAGATAAATTTGGGTACCTTATAAAATAGCTGGGCAAAAACCTAATGAATTCAACTTCAAATATACTGGGGACAGTTTCTGCAGCTACTTGCCTGTATATATGGGAAATATGAAGAAAACATATTAGGTATTGTGTTTGTTCAATTAGGCTAAAGATTTATCTAGTAACTTCTGATTAAATATTAATTAGGCTGGTGCCACAGCTCAATAGGCTAATCCTCTGCCTGTGGCGCTGGTACACCGGGTTCTAGCCCCGGTCGGGGCACCGAATTCTGTCCTGGTCGCTCCTCTTCCTGTCTAGCTCTCTGCTGTGGCCCAGGAGTGCAGTGGAGGATGGCCCAAGTGCTTGGGCCCTGCACCCACATGGGAGACTAGGAGAAGCACCTGGCTCCTGGCTTCGGATCAGTGCGGTGCGCTGGCTACAGTGCGCCGGTCGCAGCAGCCACTGGGGGGTGAACCAATGGAAAAGGAAGACTGTTCTCTCTGTCTCTCTCTCTCTCACTGTCCACTCTGCCTATCAAAAACAAAATATAAAAAAAAATTAAAAAAATATTAATTATATGCCACTTTGTGACTTCTATTACTTTCTTAACATTTTTTTTAATCTTGAATTGTTAGTCAGGTTTTGGGGACTTATGTCAACAACTATATAACAGTGTCTAAAAAATGTTTTGCATACCTCTCAATGCTTTGTTCATAGTCAGTAATTGATACATATCTTATTATTTGGGCTTCAGTAGAATTTTCATTTACCCAGAAAAAGACATATTGTAAGAAATCCTTTAAATTATAATCATGAAAAGAAAGTATACTTTATCAAATACATCTGAGATTTCACAACTACTCATGTAAGTTAAGGCAATTATTTCATATTAAAAACATAACAGAAAACTTATCTTAACATATTAAAAAACATTCTCTGTTTATTTGAAATGGAGAGACAGAAAGAAGCAGCAGCAGTAGCAGCGGCAACAGCAGCAGGAGAGAGAGAGGAGAGAGGAGAGAGGAGAGAGGAGAGAGGAGAGAGGAGAGAGAGAGAGAGAGAGAAATGGATCTCCCATCTTCCTAAATGCCTGTGGCAGCCAGAATCCAAGAGCTGGGAACTCAATCTGGGTCTTCCATATGGGTGGCAGGGATGCAAGTAGTTAGGGCATCTCCTGCTGCTTCATAGGGTACGCAGTAGCAGGGGGCACAATCAAAAGCAGAGAAGCCAGGGTCCAAACCAGGGAACCAGGCACTCTAATATGGGATGTAGGTGTTCCAAGCAGTGTTTTAACCACTACTCCAAATACCAGCTCCAATCTTAATCATTTTTAAGTATTTATTCAATAAATGTTATGTATGGATGTATTCACAGTGTTGTGAAATGGAATTCTAGAGTTTTTTCTTTGCAAAGCTGAAACTTTATACCCCATGAACAATTGCACATTTCACATTGCCCCTGCCTCTGGAAACAACCATTCTGCCTTTTGTTCCTATGAGCTTGGATAACTTAGATAACTCATAGAAGTGTTTTCATATGAGTATTTGTCTTTTTGTGACCAATTTACTCTTATTTCATTTGGCATAATTTCCTCAAGATTGATCCATGTTATATTATACGACTAGATTTCTTTCCTTAAGGCTGAGTAATAGTCAAAGCAATTATTTTTAAAGTATTTAGCTTGTCATCAGAAGACTTACTTAATCAATAGGAACTATAAATCAATTTAATATGGTCCTCAGATGTAACAGAAAAATATAGCTACTTATATTTAGCAACACAGTGTACAATGCTGAGACAGAATTCCAACAATTGACAATCATCTAAACTATAGTGATTTCCTTTAGGATGATTAGGCAAGACAGTAGTATTTTTAAAGTGTCATGTAGAGTTGGGGCTATAAAAGTGTCATGTAGGGTTGGTGCTGTAACGTAGCAGGTAAAGCCACCACCTGAAGTGCTGGCATCCCATATGGGCGTGGGTTCGAGTTCCAGCTACTCCACTTCTTATCCAGCTCTTTGCTATGGCCTGGGAAAGCAGTAGAGGATGGCCAAAGTCCTTGGGCCCCTGCACCCATAAGGGAGGAAACTCCTGGATTCTGGCTTTGAATTGGAGCAGCTCCGGCTGTTGTGGCCATCTAGGGAGTAAACTAGTGGTTGGAAGATCTCTCTCTCTCTCTCTGTAACTCTGCCTTTTGAATAAATCAATCTTTTTTTAAAAAAGTGCCATGTAAATACTTTCTTACATTTTTACAAACATTTAATAATCTGAGCCACATAAGAGGAACCTTAATATTCATATTGTGTCCATTTTAGTAAACTGAAATTAAATAAGCACGAAATTCACTTATGTATAATTTTTAAAACATACACACCATATTTTCAAAAGTCTTGTCATTTACCCTTTATTTTACTCTCTTTATCATTTTCATTTTTAAAAGAAATTATATTTGGCAATCGCTTCTTGGCCTTTTGGCTAAGATCAAGTATAGAAATTATATTTGGCATTGCTTCCCTTATTTCATACCATTTAAAGTAAATTACCAGAAAATTGTTTACTGGAGCTACTCATTCTAGGAAGATCTAACTTACAGAAATTCATGATAACGATGAGGAAGCAATCAAATGATTAGTCTGCTGCATTTGCCTTGATTTCAAACCCTATTTGCACAGTACATGGAAAGAATCAATAGTTGCCACTTCTCTAGGGTGATTTATTTACACACTGATTTTGGTAAAAGTTAGTAAGAAAAATATTATGTCTATCCCTTTCTCAGATACTCCTATGTGCACAACTTCTTTCTACCCATTTTTTCATAACTTAAATGATTCCTTCATGATCTTATATTTTGTAGTAAAATCTGTACTGACAACCTCTCCCCATCTTCTCTCATCATGGGTTACAAGATGGCTCTGCCTCCAATTACTGTTTTCCTTATTTGATCCCATATTTTCCTCATCAGTGTAATTTGATTTAGGTAGATTAATAGACTACAAGGGGCTTCAAAAAGTTTGTGGAAAATGCAATTATATGATGGTACAAATCTTCTGTTAATTTTTTGATGCCCCCTTGTATTTCCCAAAGCAACCCTCAGGGTGTATGCATGCACAATGCAACATTTACTGCAAACTCTACCTGATTGAACTTTCGCATTTTAGTAATGAAACAATACCAACATTTCACAGCTCTACTGCTTTCTCACCTTCTGTCTTTTCCAACCAAATTTTACATAATTAATTTCATTAAATGATCTTAAAGCATTTCCCCCATTTTATAATTAATGCATAAATGTGTTCATTATTTATCCCTTCCTCACTATCTCTTCCATTCCTATAACCACATTTTCTCGCCATTTAGGTAATTTATATTAATAGCCTAGCATGTATCCTCACATCTTTTTCACCATGCTTATATAATCACACATAATCATCCTTTAGTATATTCATGGGCTGTTGATTCCAGGAACAATGATTTAAAGTATATAAGAGGATGTGTGTAGATTATATTCAAAAACTATGTAATTTTACTTAAGGGACTTGAGTATCCACAGATCTCGGTACACACTGGGAATCTTCAAACTAATACTCAATAGATACTGAGGTACAACTTTATTTTAAACCATCTCTAGTTACTTAGAATACCTAATATGCTGTATTCATAAACATTATGCCAGTATTTGTTATACTGTATTGTTTAGGCAATAATGGGAAGAAAAAAAGTCTGTTCATGTTCACTATGGATGAAAATTTTTTTCCAAAAATTTTTGATCTGTGGTTGGTTGGATCCATGAATATGCAACCTGCAGACACTGAGGTGTAGAGACGCTGCATAAGTGCCTCTTAGGGGGCACACCCCCCTGAAATTAGAGGTATGGCCACAGTTTCTGCTCATGCCAAAACAGGCAGGGGATGGACACATCCGCCCCAAAGGAATGTGGCAGCAGGAGCAGCAGGAGGCTAATGGACATGAATTAGTACCTGGAATATTTTTGGGAATTTGTAAATTTGTAGGAGCACCTAAAAGGGCCTGTCTCTGAAGATTTACAACACACCTCTAATCCCTATCTTAGTCCACCACACTGAATTCCTTTTCCCAAATCCTTAAGTTGATGTAAAACCTTGCCTATGTGCCTGCTAACTTGTAGACTTGCTGGTACCCTCTAAATAAAAGTACGAGCACATAGCTATCCAGTGGCTTCCTCTTAGAATGAATGCTCCCGTATTCTGTCTCTTCATTTGAAAAACCCCACACTGAGGGACAACCTTATATACCTATTTATGCACATGCACATGCACATTGAACATGTATATTTTTGTTGCTGCTATTCTTTTTTTTTTTTTGGTTGTTATTCTTTGGTTTTATACTTTCTTGAATCTTTTCTTAATAATACCTCATGGAAAACATTCCAGAAAAGTAATAATTCTCATTATCTTCCATCTGCTGGTTTACTCCCCAAATGGTCTCAACAGCCAAGTCTGGGCCAGGTTGAATCCAGGAGCTAGGAACTCCAACCTGGTCTCCCAAATGGGTGCCAGGAACCCAATTACTTGTGCCATCACTACTGCCTCCCAGTGACTGCATTAATAGGAAGCTGCTCAGGAGCTGGAGTTGGGTATCAAACCACGTACTCCAATGTGAAATTTGGGCATCTCAACTGGTGTCCTACCCACTAAACATTTAGTATGAGATATTGACAGGGTACATCTCTATATTTTTCAACTTTTCTGGGAATGTAAAACAAAACTTTTATGTTACATGTTTGCTTTGTAAATAAATTTTTGTTTTAGAATCCCAGAAAAGTTGATAAATCCACAGATACCCTATCTGTATCTCGGGCAATTTCCCGCCATTATCAGCAGCTTCCATTAGCAATGCATATTTGTTATAATTAATTAACTAATGTTGATACATTAACTGAAGTGCAAAATTCATTTGGATTTCTTTAGTTTTGCCTAATATACTTTTTTACTTCCATAATCTCATCCAGGGTACCATATTACATGTAGTTGTTATGACCCCTTAGGTTCCTTTTGGCTGTGACTATTTTTCAGGATTTCCTTATTTTTAATGACATTGATAGTTTTGAAAGATACTGGTCTATTGTCTCAGGCAGCCGGCCTGGGACTGTCTGTTTGAGGGGTCTTGCGGGACTTCTGCTGCAGGCTAATAAAGATTTTTTCTTCACTTAAAAAAAAAAAAAAGAAAAAAACGGGAAAGATACTGGTTAGGTATTTTGTAGGATTCTCCTTAACCAGCATTTGTCTAGTGTTTTCTTCACAATCAGATGTGGTTATGGTTTTTGGGGAGGAAGACTATAACTGTAAGGTGCCACTTTCATCTTCTTGTATCAAAGGTTCATACCATAAACATAACTTAGCACTGTCAATATTGATTGATTACCTAAGTGTGTTAATGTTTGTCAGGTATTTCCACTGTAAACAATTTTCTGTTTAAATATTCTCTCTGAGAGGAAGTCCATTTGTGTAATTTATGCTTAAACAGTGGAGTTATGCTCCCTCTCTTTAAGGATGAAATGTTTACATAAATTACTTGGTATTTTGAAATAAATTTATAAACTAAAATCTTTGTAGTCAAATGGAAGATTAAAATATTATTTATTTTCATCTACTTGAAAGGCAGAGTTAAAGAGACAGAGGGAGCTATCTTCCTTTACTGGTTTGCTCCCCAAATGCCTGCAACAGTTAGGGCTGGACCAGACTGAAGCCAGGAGCCCTGAACCCCACCTGGGTCTCCTACATGGTGGCAGGGACCCAATCACTTGAGCCATCATCTGTTGCCTACCAGGATGCATTAGCAGGAAGTTGGATTGGATGTGGCATGCTAATACAGGATACTGACATTGCAAGCAGTAGCTTAATCTATTGAGCCACAAGGTTTGTGCCCAAATGGAACATTTTTTTGTATTAAATTCAATGATTTTATTATTCACTATCATTTTTTTTTTGCTATTATATTCTATCAATTCTGGAAGAGGTGAATTGAAGTATCTATTATAATTTTTATTTTTTAATCAAGTTCCCTCTTGCAGTTATATTAACTTTTGCCTTATGTATTCATCTGTTACCTCATTTGATGCATATCACTTTATTATTGTGAACATCTTCATAAACTTTGCTACCTGGTATTGCTTAGTTTTATTTTTTAACCTTAAATTCTCCATAGTCTTCTACCTTGCATCAGTTTGTTTGCATTTTCCTGGTTTTACTTGGACCATGTATTTATTTTCCACCTTTCTCAATGTGTTTTAGTGACTCTTGTATACAGCACATGAGACTTTAAAAATAAATGTGACGCCAGCGCCGCGGCTCACTAGGCTAATCCTCCACCTGTGGCGCTGGCACTCCGGGTTCTAATCCCGGTTGGGGCGCCGGATTCTGTCCCAGTTGCTCCTCTTCCAGTCCAGCTCTCTGCTGTGGCCCGGGAAGGCAGTGGAGGATGGCCCAAGTGCTTGGGCCCTGCAACCGCATGGGAGACCAAGAGGAAGCACCTGGCTCCTGGTTTCGGATTGACACAAGTGAGCCAGCCGCAGCGGCCATTTGGGGGGGTAAACCAATGGAAAGGAAGATCTTTGTCTCTGTCTCTCTCTCTCACTGTCTAACTCTGCCTGTCAAAAAAAAAAACATTAAAAATTTAAAAAGTGACAATTTTTGTCTTTAATGGGAGATTCTAAAGCTTTAACACTTACACTTAGTGCAATGATTAATATGTTTAATGTTATCTATCTTAAGATTTATAATTTATATTACCTTCTTTTAATTTTTCTCATTTCTACTGAATGATCTAGTGATCATTGGTTTTAGGTTCTTACCTCTCCCCCTTTAAAAAGCGGGGTGTGTCCTATTGTAAGGTTTTCATTCTATTATTGGTCACTCTCCATTTTCCTGTGCTGAAAATCAGACTCATATTTATTACTACTTGAGAATAAAATAGCTATTATTTTTACTAAGTCATTCTATTTCCCTTACCCTGCAAAACAAGACTGGCTTTTAGAACATTTTATTTTCTCCATTCTCATCTCTTCTCTTTTCCATCAGCTATAGTGTTTGGGACTATATATGTGACCTATTTCTGCAATTCATCCAATTCCTTATTTTTTTCTAATTTATTAGACTATTACTAGTTTTCCATTCTTTTTCAGACTATAGAGTCCTTATTCAGGACATATTGTACATGTTTTTGGAAGTCTATTATATGTTTAACTAAATTTTATGGTATTTTACATAAAAATTTCATTGACTAAGAGTTTCCTCTCTCATTTATTGTGTTTTTACCTTGAGGCTTTTCATAAAGAACTCTTCATTTTTGTTTAGAACCTATTGCAAAGTGTACCCATATGGTATTTTCAGAGAGTAAGTGGCACTTTCTAAATTCTCATTTATTCATGTCTTACTTATGTAGTGATGGAAAAAAAGTTACTGGTAAATTCAGTCCCCTTTGTTCCATTCACTTTTTTTAGTTGTTTGTAAATACTGTTACTTTGTCTATTATCTTACATTGTTAAGATGAGAGTTCTAATTTCATTCTGATCTTTTACTTTTATAGGTAACTTGTTCTTTTAGCCTCAAGCATTTTTCAGATATGTCTATAAGAATGTCTCTCATTAATGTCATCTCAATTCTAGTCACTTTAATTTGAAGATACATGTCTTGGTCACAAAGAATTTTTTTTTCTTTCAAAAAATTCTCACTATTACCTTTTCTACTTTTGGGATATCTATTATTTGCATATGAGTTCTTCTGGATTTATGTTCCACGTTGGTTATTTCTTTTCTATAGATTTGTTTATGTATTTGTTGTTTTGAATTTTGACATATATCTTCCGGTTGACCTTCCAAGATAATTGGGGTTTCAACAAATGACTAACCTTTCCTCCAATTAATCTATGTAATTGTTCAGCTGGGAAATCATATATTAAGCTTCAGAATCTCCTTCCTGTTGCACATGAAACTTCCTGAGTGCTTTCATTATTTTACAACTTGTCATCTACCAGCTTTATTTCTGGTGCTGAATGCTGCTTATTTGGTAAGATCTTTGCTTCTAGAAATCACCTTGGAGAGTAGGGTTAGGTCTGTTTGTTGGAACACCCACAGTAGCAGCAGTCTTAACAGTGGTGGAAGGAAGCTCTCATTCTATTTCCCATACTGGAGCATTTATAGAACCTCAGACTTATCTTGCCTCATCCTTTTAATGTTTTTTTTTATTTTTTATTTTTTTAAATCATTTGAGTTTGCTGGACTGCCTCAGAATTTTATTTAATAGGCATTTAAGAACCCTCTTAGACTTGTAAGACTCGCAATGACAACATGATATGGTATTTTGGCATCAGCTGATTCTCTACCCAATACATTTTTACTTAGCTGTATTTTCTCACATATTTTTATATTATTAATTGTTAGCTAACTAGTATAGATGTGCTTACTAGCATAGACATATATCCTAACAAGTAGAAAAATATTTATTCATGCTTCCTATAAAAAGCTGACTTCCTTAATTATCAAAGCTTTCTTCTCAATCTCTGTTATCTGACAAAACAATACTTTTAGAAAGGCTAACACAAACTACCAGCAAACATGAATGATTATGATAAACCTACTAATTATCATACTGTGGTTCATTCTTTTATTATGGAAATAGTTACTATTGCTTGGTAGTTCCACAACATTTTGAAAAATTGTTAATTTCTCATGAAATTTAAAGTAATAAGCTGGCATCAAAAGCAGTGTTTCTTGGCTGGCATTTCATTACATTAAAAATGTACTATGCTAAATGATGTGAGAAATTAAAAAATAATGTCCTTAGAATTTAGCATTTGTAGGTGAGAAGTGGAGAGAGGGTATTTCCACAGAGATGAGTCTTGAACAAAAGCACAATGATGGAAAATGCAAGGTGTGTTTCACCTATACGTAATTTGTATGCTTGAGTAGTAGCAGAAAATAATGGGAGTAGAAAGGGTGATAAACTCATTCAGTAAGAAACAGATTTCCAAGGACAGTGACATTCTCAGAAGTATACTCCAGAAGGTAACTTAGCTGCACTGTGTGGGATAAACTATAACAGAGATACTGGAAGAAGGAATTCTAACTGAGGTATTATATCAAATCAGTAGGATTGAGAATTTCAACAAAATTACAGAAGGAATGGGGAGAGGAGGTAGATTTCAGAAAGATCACCAAAGTTGAAACAGCAGAACCTGGCAGCTGTTTGGATATATGAGAACAAAGGGAGGATCAGTAGTCTAAGAGATGTCAAGCATTATGTGAGGGAAGATGTTGCTCTTTTGAACAGAAGTAGGAAATGAAGAGGAGGAAATGGCTTTCCAGAGAAAAATGAATTAAGGTTTGGACAATTCAACTTGAATTGATGTGGAACACTCACATAAAGGTGTTAAGCAGACCTTAAGAAATGCAGGTATTATGTTCATGAGTTATGAGAATGGACAAATTTACCAAGGGAGAAACAGAAGGGGATGGGAGAAGAGAAAAATTAGAAAAAGAAACACAACATTTTCTTGAAAGGGAGGAGAGCACACTTTCATTCTCCCTATATGGTGCCTACAATGGCTGGAACACCAGTAGGTTCTTTTTGGGTTGAGATGATCTTAGTAATGGGAGCCACATGTGAAGATATGGAACAGTATGATACAGCATCTTTGTTTCCTGCCATCAAGGAGCCACTACATCACTTTTGAAACACTATCTTTAGGGCTTTATAAGAATAAATAAATATGAAGCCAAACCCAAATAAGAACTGAAAAAAAAAATGATTAGGTGTGAGACTAGAGTTTGGAACATTTTCCTCTTAATGCATGTTTCTACCATTTTAACTTGAATGCATATCATTTTACAACGCAACCTTTAATAACACTGACAAGGTATATTTAGTTGATTTTGAAAAAGAGAGTGAGCAAGCAAGCAAGCACCCTCCCATTTCTGGTTTATTTCCCAAATGCCTGCAAGGGCAGAAGTTGGCCCAGGGTCAAAGTCAGGAGCTTGGAATTCAATCTAGGTCTCCTATGTGGTTTGTAGCCACATAGGAGCCATTATTATATACTTGAGCCATTATTATTGCCACCCAGAGTCTGCCTTAACAGGAAGCTGGAGCCATGGGCTGGATTTGGTACTTGAACCCAGGAACTTGATATGAGTTGAAGGAGTATTAACTGCTAGGCCAAATGTTTACCTCCCTCCTCATCCCACTCCCTCATTATTTTAAAAGAGAAAGTGGTATCGTTTTTCACTGTGGCTATTATGTTTGTTAAACAGTTTGATTTTTTGGATCTCACTTTATTTAAAAGATTTATTTTATTTATTTGAAATACAGAGTTAGAGAGAGAGGTAGAGACAGAGAGAGAGGTCTACCATCCACTGGCTCACTCCTCAGATGGCCGCAAAGCCAGAGGTGTGCCGATCTGAAGTCAGGAGTCAGGAGCTTCCTCCTGGTCTCCCACGTGGGTGCAGGGGCCCAAGCACTTGGTCCATCCTCCACTGCCCTCCCAGGCCATAGCAGAGAGCTGGATCAGAAGAGGAGCAGCCGGGACTAGAACCAGTGCCCATATGCTGGCCCCCAGGCCAGAGCTTTAACCCGCTGCATCACAGCGCAGGCCCTGAATCTTACTTTTGTTAAAGCTTCAATTTAATCTGATGAGAATCACGAGGGCAAAAGGAAGTAAGTCAGCATCTGAAGTTAAATAATCTTAATTCAAACTAAATGGTCAGCTGGTGGTTAATTATCAATGAAACTGTTTATCAGGAATTGAGAAATGCTGAATCAAATCCTTTGTGTTTATAAGTAATTATAATTTTGTGTTAACTTTTTTAGTAATATGCTTATTCCAGACTAGTCAAGAAATATTTACCATAATAACACTGTATTACTGAATAGTAGGAAGGAAATAGATGGGACATAAATAGAGAAGAACATGGCCGGCGCCGTGGCTCACTTGGCTAATCCTCTGCCTGCGGCGCCGGCACCCCTGGTCTAGTCCCAGTTGTGGGCACCGGGTACTAGTCCCGGTTGCTCCCCTTCCAGTCCAGCTCTCTGCTGTGGCCCGGGAGTGCAGTGGAGGATGGTCCAAGTGCTGGGGTCCCTGCACCCACATGGGAGACCGGGAGGAAGCTCCTGGCTTCGGATCGGCGCAGTGAACCAATGGAAGGAAGACCTTTCTCTCTGTCTCTCACTGTTTATAACTCTCTTTCTCTCTCACTGCCTAATTCTGCCTGTTAAAAAAAAAAAAAAGTTAAAAAAGAGAAGAGCAGATATATTGATCAAGAGAATAGAGATTTTCATACTAAAAACATTTAAGAAAAGACTTTGTTTAGAATGTAGAAGTCTAAGAGACTATGCATTACAAAATTGTGAGCAATTTATAGAATGTATTTTAGCGAGGTAGTATTTTGATGGAATTTGGTTAGAAAACCAAGAAACACTGGGCCTCTGCCATTGATCAACAACCCCTCTTGTGAATTTCTTGAAAAGACAGATATTCACTGAGGAAGTGGGGAAGATAAATTGTGTTTCTAGCTGGTATTTCAGGTACAAATTCCCCTCAGAGTCCTGTGAATGACCTAAGAGTGACTCTATGAGGAACTTCTTTTGTTTAAGTTAGGTTAGGCTTAACAGCCAAAAATCAAATCAGACAGAAAGCACTTACAGTCTGCTTTACCACTCCCATTCCTCATCTCAAATCCAGTTATATCCAAAGAAAGTGTAATCTAGTCCACAGAAAAAATAAATAGGTGTTGGGGGGGGGGGGTGGTATGAGAATTTGTACCAGTGTCTACATCACCATGGCCTAAACCTGAACTTGCTCTCTGGGTTGATATCCACATTAGGATCATCAAGGGCAAGCATTCCTTAAGGAATATTCAAGAAGACTAATTTTTACAATATCAGAGGATTATCTTCCAATGCATATGGCTTTTTCTGTTTTTACCTCTTTTATTTTCTTTCTGTCATAAGAAATGTATTCTAGATCTTCTGAATAAGTAACTGTGGCACCTTGGGAAAATAAGATTAATTTAACTTTGAAAGGACTATGAGGGTTTCTCTAACAATGGAGGGAGCATCCAAGTCAGTGAGAAAGGATCAGTGATCCTGTAGTGAGGTTTCCAATATTAGTTTTCTGGCATTTTATACATCTTGTTCATCATTTCTTGTTTTTATTTGTTTTCTCAACAAAAACGCTTGAGAATTGGGACTTTTTTTTTTAATAGCTTTGTATCCCTAACTTAGCAGGGTATGGAATCTATGGTATATATTTGTGTGTTTTTCAGTGGACAAATAAGTGTATTATTTGGACAGCTATTTTGTAGGAGAAACATTTTACAGATACAGCTTTGAGAAGCATATAGCCTTATAGGGAAAATATTCCAACAGATAATGGCACAACTAAGCCACAATAAAGGACGCACTGAAGCGAGTAACACAGCGCATACCAGAGTGTAAATGCCATAAAAATCTTCAGTAGGGACAAAGTAAAATACCATTTCTGGGGGTAAAGCATGGTCAGGTTACGAGTTTTCTAAGCGTTTAAGGATCTGAATAGGCTTATTGCTGAAAACAGTCCGACACTAGTGGAGGTGGATTTTGACAGACTTCTCAAGACCTTTGAGGAAGCCAGCTTCCCGCTGTTTGAGGCTAAAAGGGCCGTAGGTTTAGTGGGATGAATTGGGCTTTCGCAGTGCCTTCACCTTGCTTTATAAACATTTGAACCAAAGCTGCCGCTGCCTGGCACCTGACCACAGAAGCAGCTTTCACTCACCTGACGTGCCCAGCGTGTTTCAGCTGCGGCGCTTCTTGTCTTTTCCCTGGTTCCCCATTTCCCGTTCCTCCCCCTGACTCCGGGTTCCTCTCAGCACGGTTTGACGGATCTAGGGCATAAAGTCAGACACACTCCTCCTCCGTGGGTCCCAGTGTAGCTGCTCTAGAGTAGGGGCGAGCTTCCAGAACCCAGTCTCGCCTCCGTGTTCTGCTTTTTCTTTCTGTTTTTGCCGAGTCTGTGGTCGTCCTGACTGACCTACAGAAAGTATCGATGGTGGTCTCTCGGCCTCACCCCTTATAATGTGTTTTCTAGGGCTTTACAGCACAGTGAAAAGGGTCAGAGACTTAACACAGTCCACGAATTAACACGGGCTCTGAGGCGAAAGGCGCGCGGCGGAGCGCGGGAACGCCGGGCGCCACTTGGCGCGCATGCTCCGTCGTGGGTCGCGTCCCGGCAAGGTAGCGCCAACCCTCCTTCCAGAGTCGGGACCCGCCTCCTCCCTAGTCTTCCGGGGCGGAGGGGAAATGGGCGGAGTCAGGACCGGAAGCACAGGGGGCGGGCACCTCCCCCCTCAGCGCCTTCGGTGGAGGAGCGCCTGAGCTCTGTCCTGGTGAATACGTGATTGTGTGGGCTGTCTTATCGCTAGTCACTCCCCATGTTGCCCCACAGTTTACCAAGGGCTAGGAATCCACCTGGGGGAAACCTGGCACTAATGGGAGGGTAGAGAGAGCGCTTCTCTAGCAGTTCCTGGCTTACGAGAGTTCTCAGGCGTTTGCGATTGACGTCTGCCCTCTTTTGCTCCACACCTCTAGCTGCCTTTTTTTTTTTTCTTCCCCGTTCAGTCTCCACTACTTCCCGTTATGTATGATCGGGCTCCCCGGTTGCTCAGATTGGTTGAAGGTGGCAGCACTGAGGCACATGTGGGTCCTGGATCCTACCAGGTACCTTTCCTGAAGCAGCAAGTAACAGGTAAGAGATGTAGGAACAGGCAAGCCTTGTGTGGCGGGCTCCCCACCTCTGCCCGCTCCGCCTCTGTGTGTCTATGACTGAAACATAAAAGCAGATGGCACCACTTCACAAGCACGACATAGAAGTAAGCGGGAAGAACACTACGCCTAGGATTTTGGGCTCCCGGTTCTGTGGACTCTATGAAGCCCAAGTCCTTTTGTTAATTCTTTCTGCCCCCCCCCCCCCTTTTTGATTGTAATTCTGCCTCACACACCTTTCTTAACAGTAACCAGGGACTTTATTTACTAAGCTGTCACTTCTATATTTCTATTTCGGAATATAATTTATAATCTCATTTCTTTTTCTTTAATGGGTCGAATCTGGTCGTCCTCATCCCCCTTGAACATACTTAGTGAGAACCCCTTTTCCCACATTCTGTAAAGAAAAACTACACTCCTATTTTTGAGAGAGGGAGTGAAGATGAAGTTAAGTAATTGCTCTTCTCATTTATTTGCAGGTAGTAAGCTAGGGAACACTTTTAATACATCAATTTGCTTTCTAGTTTTTCTGTTCTGATTTTCTGGAGCTTAATACCATCCAAATTACAGTTTTTCCTTTGTTAACCTGTATTTTCCCCACATATACCCTATGTCTGTATTTTTACACAAAAGCCAGGGTTCATTATTTTGGATCAGTTGGCACAACTGATCAGATTAGGGTTGGTTTAGGATTCTTTAGTAAAATTTTATCATCTGTCAGTGTTTTAAATCTTGCATTTCGCTACTTCTCAACATCTGATCTCAGTATTCTTGAAGCTTTTTAAAACTGTTATAATGCAGGTGTGCTGTTTAAAGCAATGAACTCCCCAACAACTTGCCACCAGTGATCTCCCAAAGTGCTTGCACCTATGATGGTTTTTTATCATTATTTTGATACATACAAAGGGCTATTTTCTATTTTAGATATACTTCTTACTACAGAGTATGTAACATCATTGTTTTCTCCTGGTTGCTTTTTCTTACTGTTGTTTTGGAAGAGTGCCTGATTCAGGTTGGGACCTGATAAACATTTGTTAAGTGCTAAAGGGGGGAATCATTTTTTCTCCCTCTCCAGCCCTTTTTTTTTTTTTAACACTTAAGCATGTACACACTGTACTTTTCATCCTTTGCTTGTTGCTTTTCTCAGGTGTACTTTCTTATTCATATTTATAACATCAAATACTATCCATATTTTTATTTGAACACTCCCAGGATTAAGTCTTTAGAGATATATGTGATTTGTGTCTCCAAAATAAGATTTCTCCTGATGGTAAGTCTTCAGCATTCCAGTTTGCTTTTTGGATATCTCTCCCTGAGTGGTCTTCAACCATCTGAAATTCCAATTTCTGAACTCATAATTTTTCCTACCAAACTGGATCCTTAAAAAAAATTCCCTAGTTGTCTATCATGAACTTTAAGCCTGGGGCTTATTCTAGACTTCTTCTCTGCTTAACTGCTTCTGTTGATCATTAAGACCTATTGATTCTATCTTTAAAATCTTTTTATAATTGGTCTTTTTCTATTTAAATTTTATGGTTTGGCTGGTGCTGCGGCTCACTTGGCTAATTCTCTGCCTGCGGTGCCGGCACCCTGGGTTCTAGTCCCGGTTGCTTCTCTTCCAGTCCAGCTCTCTGCTGTGGCCCTGGAAGGCAGTGGAAGATGACCCAAGTCCTTGGGCCCTGTACCCGCATGGGAGACCGGGAGGAAGCGCCTGGCTCCTGGCTTCTGATCGGTGCAGCGCGCTGGCCATAGCAGCCTTTGGGGGGTGAACCAACAGAAAAGGAAGACCTTTATCTCTCTCTCTCTCTCACTGTCTAACGTTCTGATCTCTGACTTGGTTTTCTACTTTATCTGATCTTTCCAGGCACTCACACTTCCACAGACACTTGATATACATTTTAGTAATTACAACTTACTAGTTTTCATAAGTTATTGCTTGCTTACCTCTATATATTTGTACTTGATCTTTGGCCAGTATACTCTTTCTGCTTCACTTGGCTAATTCCTTTTTATTCTTTGAGACTCAGCTAAAGTAAATTGTTCTGACTCTTCTTTTTCTCAGGCTTTTCTTCTCTGACTCCTTAATGACTTTTTTTTTAACAGCACTTTAATTATATGTTGTAATTACTGTTTAAGTTACCTGGAGCACCACTAAAAGATGAACTGTTTGAGGTCAGTAACCATGATCTCTACTCCATTATTCTCAATTTTTAGCTCAATACTGTAACCAACAAATGGTTCTCAATAAAAACAAACAAATCATGAAATAAAATTATATTGAGGCACATATGACAATTAAAATTTCTTACAAATGTGTGTTAATTTGGTTTAGAGTGTAGCAAGTAGAATGTGTCAAGGCCCTTTTACTGTTTAATAGGATGTGCCTTGTTTACTGATTAAACAAACTAGGAAATTCCATACCTTGGAACTTTGAGCATCTGCATCTTGCAGGTTGTTTTTTTTAAAGCAATACTAGGGGTGACGTGCTGATAAGAGGAGGAATAGGTGTTCCTTTCATCACCTCTTTGCTAGGTGGTACATTTTACCTCACCTGTCCTTAAGACCAATAATACCCAGACTATGCGTTTATTTCAGCTCAGGATTAGGTGGATTTTTACACAGTATGAAGTGGAAAGAGAAGATATTGGGACTTTGTATTGCTTACTGGTTATCTTGAACCTCACAAGAACAGAACACTTTAGAGGTGTGTATACTCTTATTCTCAAACTTTCTGTCTACTAACTATACTGTCCTCTTACTGTATATGTCCTGCTTGGTGTTAATCCACAGTATATCATTTCCAGAATTATTTAATATTGTTACCTTTCCTGGCATTATTGTGCCAAGGAGAATTTTGTTGCTTTTTGAGCTTACTTACATAACCTTACATTAGCTGTATATTCATTATCTATTTTGGTTCTATATTAGCCATCTAAGTTCGGTGATAACACTTCCTAAATATATTTTTTTTCCCAAGATATCTTCTTTTATGAGAGAGTAGTTAGTTTTATCTGCCACAGAGCATTAGTTGTCTGTGGTCCCATAGATGTGCCTGTATGCTTATGCCAACAATGATGATTTTTATTTATTAACCAATCAGAATACAAGGAAGCTGCATCAGGGAAGGCAATCTATCTTTATTTGTGTTTAAATAAATGTGTGTAATTGCTGTATATGTTTATGTTCCTGAAGATGAGTGCATATTTCAAAGGCCTAGTTATTTCCTATATGTGAAGAATGCCCTTTTCTTTGTCCTGTGGCTGTCTTTGTGGCTATAGATCTTGTCTTTTAATCCTATACTGCCCATCTTCTTCCTCAGAATGGACTTTTACTGCTTCATGCCAGTTTGATTTATCTTTTGCTTGATGCCTCAAATTTAATATATACCGAACTGAACTTCTTTCTTTCCTTTCAAATCCTTTTCCCTCCTATATTATTAATTCCTGCTGCCAGTTTGATTTATCATTTATAATTGACACCTCACATTGTCAATTTATCTATATACCCCAAATCAGACTCCAATTCCCTGAGCCATTTTCTATATTTTATACCTTAATTATTAGCAGCACTATTTGTAGTGCAATCCGTTATTTGAAGCCAGATTTATCTTATTTATTATTATGCCCTCACTGCCTATCATGCATGCACATCAAATACATAATAAAGTATGCGTATTGTTGAATGAATAACTAAAATTATAGTTTATAATATTGCTGAGTCTGTATGTATTGTTTACTATACAAGGCACTATGATAACTGACCAAACATTCTGCTTTCTCAGGGACTGTCTTGGTTTTAGCACCAAAACTCTCATGTCATGGGTAAACTGGGACAGTTGGTCTCTCTAATTATAAACATTAAATATGCAGCTATGAATAAAATGGGAAAGTCTCTCCTTCATGGAGCTTATAAACATTTTAATTTCCTTGAGGTTTGACTTGTGGTCAAATTTCATATATACTTTAAGCTTATTGAAAAAGTACTATAATATGGCCAGCGCCATGGCTTACTTGGCTAATCCTCCACCTGTGGTGCAGGCACCCAGGGTTCTTGTCCTGTCTGGGGCAGCAGATCCTGTCCCAGTTGTTCCTCTTCCAGTCCAGCTCTCTGCTGTGGCCCAGGAAGGCAGTGGAGGATGGCCCAAGTCCTTGGGCCCTGCACCCGCATGGGAGACCAGGAGAAAGGCCTGGATCCTGGCTTTGGATAGGTGCAGTGTGCCGGCTGTAGCGGCCATTTGGCCATTTAGGGGGTGAACCAACAGAAGGAAGACCTTTCTCTCTGTCTCTCACTCTCACTAACTGCCTGTCCAAAAAAAAAAAAAAAAAAAAAAGAAAACTTTGTTAAGAAGATTAGCTTTCTTGGTTCTTTATGTTGTCTCTTTCTACTTGTATACAAGGGAAATCCAAAGATTTTTGTAAAGTAGAACTAATAATATCTATTTTGTTGCTAGACATTTTGAAATTTATGTATAGTTTTTTCATTATGCAGATTTTCCATGAATTGTTAAATGTTGAGTACATGGAGCTGTTGTGTGTTTGTTTCTTAATGAATCAGTACTTTTAATGAATTTTACTTTTGTGTGGGTGTATTTATTAGATTCTGCCATTTTTCTGATGACAACTCTCAGAACTTGTTTGACCTTAGCTTTCATAGTTTTCCTATCTATGTAAACATTACATTATTGTTTGTGTGAACCAAAACATAAAGCCTTTTTGAGGGTATTTTGCACAGTGGTTAAGGTGCTGCTTGGGACACCTGCATTCCATAGTAGAGTGCCTGCATTCAAATCCTGGCTCTGCCTCTGATCCAATTTTATGCTACTGCACCCTGGGAGGCAATAGGTATGGCTCAAGTTCTTAAGCCCCAGTTACCTATTTAGCATAGTTATAGATTGAGTTCTGGCTTCAGCCTCATTCAGCCCTGGGTATTATAGGCATTTAGGGGAGTGAACCAGTGGATGGTAATGATGATGATGATGGGAGAGAGAAAGAGAGAAAGATAACATCCATCTTCTGGTTCACCACCCTAAATGGCTTCGTCAGCCAGGCCTGGTCTAAGTTAAAGCTAGGAGTCTGGAACTCAATCTGCATCTCCCATTGGGTGGCACGGAACCACATATTTGAGTTATTATTCGTTGCATCCCTGGGTGTGCATAACAGGAAGCTATAATTGGAAGCCAATTTGAGACTTGAACCCACACTCTGAGATGGATAATATACAATGCAGGTGTTCTAGGTGGTGTCATAACCATTGCATCAAACGTTTGTCTTCATCCTTGCATTGTTAAATTTCTTTTCATTGACTTTTTTTTTCTGTTTATAGGTAATGTTTTTCTGCCTCTTGGAAGTATGCTGTGGTAATTTGTACAATTTACTTTATAAAATCTGTTGCTTGATAGGTATGTGTATAAGTGTATATTTATGTGTTTTGAATGAAATCTAAAATGCTGTTCTTTGGTTACTTTGTGAGATTTGGAGTGTTTTTCTGGTGTGCTGAGTTTCTTTAACAGACAACTGCTGCCTTTTCAAAGTGAACTTTGGCTTACTTTTAAGGATTTCTGTTTTTGTGGTCTTTGTTACTTTTCTGAGGGTGTTTTATATCTTTTTCTTTGCTTTCTTTTTCTGCTTTGGGACAACCAACTTAAATCATCACTTATAAAATTATTACTCAGAATTTTAACATCTTCCATGAATCTTTTCCCAGCATCCTCTATGTGGAAAAGAACTTCTCTTCCTTTTTAGTTCTGTGTATTGTCATCCATTATGGCACTTGAGATGTTTTTCCTTGTTTAAAATTATTTTAATACTTTTTTTTTAGAGCCAAAGAGATTGTTGTTTATTTGAGAATGTTTGCTTCTTTTATGCTGACACTGATAACACAGCTAAATAATATTTTGAGTTGTTTATTAATATACTTAGGCCTCAAAGTAAGATTTTATTTCAGGGGCTGATGCTGTGGTGTAGTGGGTAAAGCAGCAGCCTGCAGCTCTGGCATCTATATGGGCAGTGGTTCGAGTCTTGGCTGCTCTACTTCTTATCCAGTTCCCTGCTAATGGCCTGGGAAAGCAGTGGGAGATGGCCCATGTGCTTGGGTGCCTGCACCACTCTTGTGGCGGCACTGGAAGAAGCTCCTGGCTCCTGGCTTTAAATCAACCCAGCCCTGGCCATTGCAGCCATTTGGAGAGTGAACCAGTGAAAGGTAGATTTAAATGTTTGTCTGTCTCTCTCTGTAACTCTGCCTTTTAAAGAAATTAATAAATCTTTTTATGAAAAGTGTAAATTGTTTCTACTTTTAAATAGATTAATAAAAATTAAAAAAAGTTTTATTTGTTTGAAAGGCAGTTTGAAAACTAGTTGGGTAGATAGATCTTCTGTCTAGTGATTTGCTCCCCAAATGGCCTCAAAAGCTGGAGCTAGGCCAAACAAAGACCAGGAGCCTGGAGCTGCATCTGGGTCTCCCACGTGGGTGACAGGGGCCCAACCAAGTACTTGGACCATCTTCTGCTGCCCTCTCAGGCACATTAACAGGAAGCTGGATTGGAAGTGGAGGAACCAGGACTTGAACTGATGGTTGATATGGGATACCATCTGCATCACAGGTGTCAGCTTTACCCATTGTGCCACAACACTGGACATAAATAGATTATATTTTACTATCAGTAAGATATTTACTATACTAATTTGAAAGGCAGAGTTACAGAGAGAGAGAAGTGGGGGGAGAGAGAGAGAGAGAAAGGAGGGAGGGAGGGAGAGAGAGAGGGGGGGGGAGGGTAAGAGAGGGGTCCTTCATCTACTGGTTCACTCCTCAAATGGCCACAACAGCTGGGACTGGGCCAGGCTGAAGCCAGAAGCCAGGAGCTTCTTCTAGGTCTTCCACATGGATACAGGGGCCCAAGCACTGGGGCCATCTTCCACTGCCTTCCCAGGTGCATTGGCAGGGAGCTGGACTGGAAATGGAGCAGCCAGGACCTGAACTGGTACTCATGTGGGATGCTGGCTCTTCAAGCTCTGGCTTAACTGACTGTGCCACAGTGCTGGCCTCATAAATTCTTAGATTTGCACACGTGTTCTTTTAGTGTACATGTTATTTAAAAAATTTGTTTGAAGTGCAGAGTAAAAGGGAAAGGGAGAGAGGTCTTTCATCTGCTGGTTTACTCCTGAAATGGCTGCAATAACCAGGTCTGGGTCAGGCTGAAACCAGGAGCCAGGAACTCCATCCTGGTTTCTCATGTGGATGCCAGGGGCCCATATATGTGGGTCATCTTCCTCTGGCTTCCCAGGTGCATTAGCAGGGAGCTGGATTGGATGCAGAGCAGCTGGAACTGAAACCCAACACTTGGATTGGCATTCCAGTACTGGGATGCTGGTGTTGCAAGCAGTGGCTTAACCCACTGTGCCATATTGCTGGTCTCTAGTATACAAGTTTTGAGTCCTTACTTTCATTCTTTTGTTACCAGTTGAATATAGCTGCTTTATTCTCCATCAGCTTTTTTTTTTTAAAGATTTATTTTTTATTTCTTTGAAAGACAGAGTTACAGAGAGAGGTAGAGACAGAGAGAGAGGTCTTCTATCCACTGATTCATTTCCCAGATGGCCGCAATGGCTGGAGCTGCGCCGATCCGAAGCCAGGAGCCAGGAGCTTCTTCCGGGTCTCCCACGTGGGTGCAGGGGCCCAAGGACTTGGGCCATCTTCTACTGCTTTCCCAGGCCATAGCAGAGAGCTGGATCGGAAGAGGAGCAGCTGGGACTAGAACCGGTGCCCATATGGGATGCCGGTGCTTCGGGCCAGGGTGTTAACCCGCTGCGCCACAGCGCTGGCCCCTCCATCAGCTTTTAACATCTATTTTGCTTAAACTGCACTGATTTTGTCATTACGGTTCTTGAATTTTTTTTTATAAGTCTCTAGTACTCTCTCCATGTTTGTCAAATTTTATGATTGCTTGTTTCAATGAAGTTTTATCTTGGATTTGTAAACATTTGTTTAGAGTTGCACAATCCAGAAATATGATATATGAAAGCGAGGAGACATTAACGACTATCTTCTTTTACTCAACATTTCTATAATTTATTCTATAAAAATAACATGCTATTTCGAAACATGAAACAGATTTGGAGGTTGAAAATTTTTTATCAGATAAATAGAACTACTTTTACCACAAGTCCTGTCCTTGTCACTGTTGCTGAACTAGAGTAATGAGACAAAGTTTGAGGATAAAGAGAAAGTTCATTCTATTGATAGAATGAGAATGTAGCAGACAAACACCTATAGAGCTACCATCTTCCTGAGTGAACAAAGTTCAGAGTTTTTAAGGATTTCAAAAGGGAAAGCTGTGCTTAGGAAGGTAAGACTAATAATGCATGAAAAATTAGAGACAGGGGCTCAGGAGTAAGCAGCCAAACACCGAAACTGGTTGTGGATCCAAAAACAGGATTATTTGTTATAAATCTCAAGCATCATTACAATTTCTTGAGAAACGTGGAAGGAGAATGGATGGCTTGATCTTAATATGCGCAAAACAACACATTCTGGATGGGTGAGTGCTGCAAAACATTATGTGGCCGGCATCTGGAAGATGAAAAGCACTGGGTTAAGAGACTGGAGTGTTTCATTAACCATATGAGGTCTACTGCTCCTAAAATATGACTAGTGAGGTTTATTGTGTCCTTACTCACCTTCATCCCATTACACCATGTTACAATGCCATTTTCATCCTGACCAAATATATTAGAAGAAAAAAAATTTTTTTCCTTTGGGTATTTTTTCTGTTTTCTGATAAGTTGTGTAGTTTCTTATATTTATTAAAAAGTAAAGGTTCTGATCCAATTTTTACTTTTTAAAAATGGATCTTATTTTTAAAAAGTAATAACTTCTGTGACAAGCCTTTAGTTCTGAAAAATAGTCTCAATATTGAGTGTTCTTTTTTTTTAAAGATTTATTTATTTATTTCAAAGTCAGAGTTACACAGAGAGAGAAGGAGAGGCAGAGAGAGAGGTCTTCCATCAGCCGGTTCACTCCCCAGATGGCTGCAATGGTCAGAGCTGTGTTGATCCGAAGCCAGGAGCCAGGAGAATCTTACGGGTCTCCCACGAGGGTGCAGGGGCCCAAGGATTTGGGCCATCTTCTACTGCTTTCCCAGGCCATAGCAGAGAGCTGGTTGGGAAGTAGAGCAGCTGGGACTCAAACTGGTGCCCATATGGGATGCTGGCACTGCAGGCGGCAGCTTTATCCGTTCTACACCAGCACCGGGCCCTGAATGTTCTAAATGATTTTATCTGAGTGTTTTTTCTTTGAAATCCTTGAAATGTTATTTTACCTGCCATTAAATATGATTTTATTTTTATAGGTGGCTATGCACCATTTCTTTCTTTGGCTGCCAGAGAAAGTACTTCTGTTGCCTCTAACACTGAGAAAGATGGTCCAGGTCCAGGACACTATAATGTTTCAGAAGCACAGGTACATTTATAAATTCATTATAATTGAGTCAGTGAAAGTCATATTTTTCTCCCCTAATGGAACCAAATGTCATTTGTTACATTTTTCCCCTATTAGTGTTTTCTTTCTCTTTTTAATCTATGTTTTGTAATTTGAGTAATAGAAAAAATGAGTTTGATATTGGTTGCTTTATCGGGTGTTTTTCATTATTCTTTAAATCCTATAAGGTACAAACCATTTAGCCAAAAGAATGGGAGATCAATATATATGGAAGAGATTGTCAAAAGAGTGAAGGAATTGGTTTTCAAAAGCTATAGCTGTTTCATTTATATCCTGTTTCTTTATAGACATAAGAGTCTGACCAGAATATATGCAATGGTCCACTCAGAAACAGTGTATAACTCCGATATCTTCATAATCGCAGATGTCATCTTTTATCATTTTGGAATTTTATTTGAATTAACTATTTGTCAGTTGATAATTTTTGATTCTGGAGAATCCGGATATGCTGCATGATGGGCCATGGAAGATTCCTCCCAATGTCTTCCTTTGTATGAAACAATGTTTAAAAATAATCTAAAAATAACCTTAGGTGTTAGTAATCTGCTGCAATAGTTACTACACTGCTATGGACATGTGTGTCTTATATAGGAGTGTGGGTGAGTTCAAGTTGGTCCTCTGATTCTGATCCAACTTCTTGCTAATGTACACCCTGGTAGGCACCAGGTGATAGGTTGTGTAATCTGGTCCCTGCCACTTACCTGAGGAATTTGGATTGAGCTCTTGGCTGTTGACTTTGGCCTGGCCCAGCCCTGGGTATTTTGGGTATTGGAGAAATGAACCAGTGGATGAAAGATGTTTCTCTCTCTCTCTCTCTCTCTCTCTCTCTCTCTCTCTCTCCTTGTCAAATCAATTAAAACAAAACAAACAAAAATGTAATCTGAGTATAAAACCATCCTGTTGCCAATAAACCTACATTAACTTCCTTGGAGATCACCAAAATGAACATAATTAATCCTAAACAATTTTTTTTTTTTTTGCCTTTTTGCTGCCATGTGATTGTCAGCATTTTTCAAGTTCGTTTTGGAAGTAAAATTTTCCCAGGCCTTGGAAAATATACACGATTTTTGCCCTGCAGTTTTGAGAATTCCTGTCTCTGATTCCTATTTTTTTTTTTTTAAGATTTATTTATTTATTTGAGAGGCAGAGTTACACAAGAGAGAGAGAGCGAGCAAGCACTTCTATCCATTGGTTCCTTCTCCAAATGGCTGCAATGGCTGGAGCTGGGCAGATCTGAAGCCAGGAGCTTCTTCTGGGTGTCCCACATGAGTGCAGGGGCTGAAGCACTTGGGCCATCTTCCACTGCTTTCCCGGGCCATCGGCAGGGATGCTGGATTGGAAATGGAACAGCTGGGTCTCCAATGGGTGCCCATATAGAGAGCAGGCATCACAGACAGAGGCTTAACCTACTATGCCACAGTGCAGGCCCTAGCCCGGATTTCTGTTTTAAAAACTGTGTTTTCTTGGGGCCAGTGCTGTGATATGCTGCCAGAATCCCATATGGGTGCTGGTTAAAGTCCTGGCTGTTCTACTTCCTGTCCAGCTCCCTGCTAATGTGCCTGTTAAATCTTTGAAGGATTGCCCAAGTGCTTGGGCTCCTGAACTCATGTGGGAGACCCAAATGAAGCTCCTGGCTTTGGCCTGGCCCAGCCCTGGCAGTTACAACTCTTTGGGGAGTGAACCAGTGCATGGAAGATTCTCTGTCTCCCTCGCTCTGTGACTCTGATTTCGAATAAATAAGTAAATCTTCAAAACAAAACAAAACAAAACCCAGAGTTTTCTTGTATTCTTTTAGACTGCTCTAATTATAGTAAATTTTAGTTTGGATTCTAAGTTAAAACTGACAAAACTGTTATTACCTGCTTTTACTAGAACTTTTTTTTTTTTTAACTTTTATTTAGTAAGTATAAATTTCCAAAGTACAGCTTATGGATTACAATGGCTCCCCCACACCCCATAACTTCCCTCCCACCTGCAACCCTCGCAACTCACGCTCCCTCTCCCATTCCATTCACATCAAGATTCATTTTCAATTATCTTTATAGGCTAATCATGCACCTGCGGCACCGGGCTGCTGGGTTCTAGTCCCGGTCGGGGTGCTGGATTCTGTCCTGGATGCTCCTCTTCCAGTCCAGCTCTCTGCTGTGGCCCGGGAAGGCAGTGGAGGATGGCCCAAGTCCTTGGGCCCTACACCCACATGGGAGACCAGGAGAAGCACCTGGCTCCTGGCTTCGGATCAGTGTGGTGCGCCGGTTGGAGCGGCCATTGTGGGGGTGAACCAACGGAAAAGGAAGACCTTTATCTCTGTGTCTCTCTCTCTCACTGTCTACTCTGCCTGTCAAAAAAATAAATAAATAAATAAAAAGAACTAAAAAATATATATAAAACTTTTTTTTTTAAGGATTTATTTATCTATTTGAAAGGCAGAGCTACAGAGAGAGAGGAAAAGGTCTTCCATCCACTGGTTCACTCCCCAGATGGCTGCAATGGCCAAAGCTGAGCTGATCCAAAGCCAGGAGCCAGGAGCTTCTTCCAGGTCTCCCAGGTGGGTTTAGGGGCCCAAGGACCTGGTCCATTTTTGACTGCTTTCCCAGGCCACGGCAGAGAGCTAAATCAGAGTGAAGCAGCTGGGACCCATATGGGATGCCCTTGTTCTAGGTGGCGGCCTTACCTGCTACACCACAGTGCTGGCCCCTAGAACTGTGTCTTCAATTAAGAGTCTTAATTTTTTTAGGTTCGGTTTTAACACTACATGTTAATAGTGATGTTTAATATTTATCAAATAAAAATCAATTGCAAAGTGCTTTTAATTATTTTATATATTTTTTTCTCTCCAATTTAGTGTAATATAAAAGGAGGCCGTAGTCTACAAAACCGGGAGAAACGTTTTAAGAAGTTTATTTCAGATAATCCAGGACCAGCAAGCTATGATCAGTGTTTTCCTGGAACAGTATACAGAAAAGTACTGGAGGCTAAAGAGCATCTTCAGTCAGTATGTTGGTATTTTAAATAATGCTTTCATGACATTTCTTTTAGTTAAGATAAAGAAAAGGTTTAGTATTTTTTGTGATGTTAGTACATTTAAAAAGCCTCACTGACAGAATTAGCAGATTTCTTAGTCTCCATATTGTATTTAGTTTATAATTAAATGAGTACTTAAAAATTTATAAAAAATTTTTTAACTGTGTTGGTATCTAACTTCATTTTTGTGCTTGAGAAATCTAATGTTTATGAGGAATAGGAAGTAAGAAAGATTTGAAAGACTATCTGAGTTTACCTGTTAGAGAGGAAACTCTGTGTTAAGTATTGTTAATAATGCAGGGAAATTAAAAACGTGATTCCTGAAGTATAGAAGTTTAAAAAATTTGGATGGAAAAGAACATATAGGTTACTACTAATTCAAGATAAAATGTGTTAGGCTGTAAATGCATGATCATGTATTAAATGCCACAGAAATTTTAAAAAGATCTATGGTAATATAGGATGGTATAATTTATAGAGAATTTATGGCGGAGACTGGTCTTGAGGTAGGATTTGAGGAATAAGATTGTAATATTCATTCCAGACATGGAATGCTATGAATGAAGATATGGAAGTGGAGTTTTTAAAGAAGTAATGATGGAGCTTTCACATGGTGCATTTGGTTAATCCTCCAGCTGTGGCCCTGGCATATGGGCACTGGCTCTAGTCCTGGCTGCTCCTCTTCTGATCCTGCTCTCTGCTATGGCCTGGGAGGGCAGTATTAGATGGCCCAAGTGCTTGGGCCCCTGTACACATGTGAGAGACTTGGGAGAAGATCCTGGCTTCTGGCTTTGGGTCGACTTAGCTCCGGCCATTGCAGCCATTTGGGGAGTGAACCAGCGGTTGGAAGACCTTTCTCTCTGTCTCTTCCTCTCACTATCTGTAACTCTGTCTCTCAAATAATAAATAAAAATATTGGAAAAAAAAAGAAAAGGTAATGAGGAGACTGTTTTAACTGGAATGAGGAATTTATAGTAGAGACTAACGTAGGTGATATGTTTGGAAAGATGTGCTGCTGCTACATAGCAAATAATTTTGACACCCAAACCTCCTCCTTTGAAATAAATAATAGTATCTAGTGGATTTTGCTCATGGTTTATTTAGAGCGTATCCCTTCTCTTGCCCTTATTTCTTTATGTATCTTGTATTAATTGTATTTTAATCAGTTCTCTATTGAAGAGGATATTTTTCAGGGTTGAGTCCTCAGTTGAATAATGTCAGTGTAATGACATTGGGGTTAAGTTTTATAATGTATTTAAACATCAGTTATTTCATGTATGAGGACAAAGTAACTGTTCATTTACTTATGTAAGGATTTATCAAACATTTATTGATGTATCAGACAGCTGTAATTTTAACAGGAAAGTAATGACTGAAATTCAGTAAAGTGAAAGTGATGAAATCATGTCATAGAACCATGATCAAATTTCACTAGTAGCCTAAAGTGGGAGTCTAGGAAAGAATAGAACAAACAATTGAATTTGATCTTCAAGAAGGATTTACTAAGTTATAAAGAAAAGGAAAAGGATTCTAGACAGCAAAAACAACATTAATAGGCTGGCGCCGCGGCTCACTAGGCTAATCCTCCGCATGTGGTGCCGGCACACCGGGGTCTAGTACCGGTCGGGGCACCGGATTCTGTCCTGGTTGCCTCTCTTCCAGGCCAGCTCTCTGCTGTGGCCAGGGAGTGCAGTGGAGGATGGCCCAAGTCCTTGAGCCCTGCACCCCATGGGAGACCAGGATAAGTACCTGGCTCCTGCCATTGGATCAGCGCGGTGCGCCGGCTGCAGCGTGCCGGCCGCGGCGGCCATTGGAGAGTGAACCAATGGCAAAAGGAAGACCTTTCTCTCTGTCTCTCTCTCTCTCTCACTGTTCACTCTACCTGTCAAAAAACACACACACAACATTAATAGACTCTGAGATGTTTAGTATGCTCAGAGAAGAGCAAAGTTTCTTGGAATGTTTAAAGTATAGGATGTAAGGGACAATAGTAGGAATAGAGGTTGGAGAAGGAGATAGGGTCATTATTTTGTAAAATCTTGATACCATGTAATTGCTTTTTGAAAGTACAGAATGGAGAATAAACCATTCCATGCTTCTTGTTTTAATATGGTAAGTAATCTCATGAGAGTCATTGGAAGTTAATAGTGATAAGAAAAAGAAAATTCTGTGATAGTTTGTTTATAACATAATTGTATATGTCCATATGTGTTTATAACTATTGTACTTACTTATTTTTTCCAGAAATAATAGGGATCAATGTATTCTTTTTTTTTTTTTTTTTATTTGGCAGGCAGAGTTAGACAGTGAGAGAGAAAGACAGAGAGAAAGGTCTTCCTTCCATTGGTTCACCCCCCAAATGGCCGCTACGGCCAGCGCACTGCACTGGTCCAAAGCCAGGAGCCAGGTGCTTCCTCCTGGTCTCCCATGTGGGTGCAGGGCCCAAGGACTTGGGCCATCCTCCACTGCCTTCCCGGGCCACAGCAGAGAGCTGGACTGGAAGAGGAGCAACCGGGATTAGAACCTGGTGCCCATATGGGATACTGGCATCTCATGCGGAGGATTAGCCAAGTGAGCCACGGCGCAGGCCCGGAATCAATGTATTCTTAATTATCCAAATAACTAAATCCTTTGAATGTCAATATTTTTATCTGATGTATTTTATATTAATATTTTAAATGTTACTCCTTCCTGTTTTTGTTTAGACGTATTGTACATTAAAGCAAATTTTAAAAAGAGGACAATCACCTTAAAACCTCTCACATTAACATTGTTTTAGTTTTTGCAAAGCTTCTTTCAATATTGTCACATTTGCTTTCTTATAAATTTCTATATGACTTCACATAACTTACATAACTAAATTCATAGTTAAATTTTTTATTTTTCTGTTTTAATTTAGTGTTATTTTCCTGGTACATAGTATGTGCATGATTAGGGTATTTATACAAGGTCTGGGTAATGTGGAGATAAGTTAGGACCTGGAAAATAATGAAACTCAGAAATGTTATTAAAAATATAAAGCATGTTTTTGTATGGCAAATTGAATAATAGCATAATTGTTCATGTGATTCTTGGAATTCTTGCCTTTGAATCAATATTTATTTTACTAAGCAGGTGCATAACTGATGCAAATGAGAGAGAATTCATACATCTTTATGGTGACTTTAGTAGTTTGGTTTATAAAATGACATTAGACTTGAATTTACTCCTTTGAGTTACTTTTAGAAATACTTTTTTGGTTTATATTATGAAATTCATTGTCAATATTTAATAGCTTTTAATAAAATTTCATATCTAATTCTCTTTTCCTTGTGTCTTTGAGTAAATAATATAAAATGTTTCCTTACAGAAAATTTCAAGAGCACGAACACTTACCAAAACTCTGGATATTCCTTCAATTCCTTCTTGTGGACAGTCATGTGGTTATCATATCAATAAGGATGATAGTATTATAAAATGTGTTCCACCTGCTAGTGATGACACACTAGGTCCAGCATACTATAAGCCTCTATTTGTAAGTATAATGCATTTCATGACAGTTGGACGATTGTGTTTGTTTATGCACGTTTTAGTTCATGTAATACAAATTGTGGTAACAAATAGACACCCACATTTCAGTGATTTAAAACAAAGGAATTTTGCTCCCATTCATCTGGACACTACTTGTTGATAAGTGACTTTCTTCCATGTAGAGATTCAAGGACATAGTCATATTCTGTTTGTATTTCTGTCATCCCCTAGGGCCTGGTCATCTAATCTATATCTAGCTAATAGAAGAGGCTGGAAGATTATGAGTGGGAGATTTTTGTAGGCCAGGTCTGGGAGCTAAAACTCAGTCACATGGCCATACTTGCCAAGGAGGATGGGAAATACTGTCTAACTGTGTATCTAGGAAGAAGAAAGAATGTGTGAAATTGCTAGATGTCTCTGCTACCATGTTTAGTCATATATAAAGCAGATTTTTTTCTTGAATTTGAAAGAAAAAAGTGAACATTTTATTTATAAAATAATTTGAATCTCAGAGTGTAAACATCATTTATTCAACAAATGATTGTAAAAAAGATAAGGAGCTTCTTTTTGATTAAAATAGCAAACATATTATAGCAGATCCATCTAATCCAGATAAAATTTCAAACCTAGGCAGAGTTGAATCAAAATTTCAGTCAGTCAGTTGAAATGTGAGTTACCCAGGCATACAAATACTGAGTATATATTGAATGTCTGGTTTTGCTTAGGTACGAGACAGAAGTACCTAGTGCTTTAAACCTATTGTATTTTTATAAAATACAAAAGATGAAATATTAGCAAGGAAAATGGCATAAATTAAGCATAGATTTAAGGAAAGGCTGAAGAGACATTTTGGACATAGTATAGTAGGTATTCTCAGGATTTGACTTAACCTACATTCACAATACTCTAGTTGTTCTCCATCTTTGGGCTTAGACTCAAACACCTGCAGAAACTATTTGATTTGTGATAATAGATATACCCAAGAATTTGAGGGGTCTTTTATCTTTGAATTGTTAAAATCTTTTGTTCTTAGAACATTTCTATTATAATTTATATATCAAAATATAGATACTATATTACCCAGGTGTCATATATTTAAAATTTGGCCACTTTTTGAGTTAGCTATGTTTATTTTTTCAAGATTTATTTGTTTGTTTACTTGAAAGGCAGAGTGAAACAAAGAGAGATAGAGATCTTCTATTTGCTGATTCACTCCCCAAATGCCTACATCAGCTGGGGCTGGGCCAGGCTGAAGGCATAAGTCAGAACCTTATTCAGGTATCTGATATGGGTGGCTGGGAGTAAGGCCTTTGGTCATAATCTGTGGTTTTCCCAGGACAGTTAGGTGCAAGCTGGATCAAAAGTGAGTAGCTGGGACTTGAACTGCTATGCCAGTATGGGATGTGGGTGTTTGTGTTGGCTTAACCCACCGGGAGACAATGCCTGCCAGAGTTAGCTACATTTGAAAAACAATGTATTATTATCCCCCTAAATCTTCTTTCTCCATCTTTTTTTCATTGCCAGAGCAAGCACTAAACCTTTATTACATATTCAAACATAATAATGTGTATTTTTATAATTAAAAAAAAATTAAGTGAATGTTTTCAGTATGTTTATTGATTTCCCACTTAATATATTTTTTGAATTTAAGAATATAGATATTAGATCTAATTCGTTTATTATGAGCAGTTAGATAAATTTAAAAAAATAATTTTAAATTTTAAAGGAGTTTCACAATTATAGAAAAGTTGTAATAATAATTTGCATATATTGTTTACTTAGATCACGTAGTTGTTAACATTTTATCACATTTATTTCATATTTTTTCTCCCTGTATATTTATATATTATTTTTAATAAACCATGTGAGAGTACATTTTACTTTAGAGATTTATTTATTTATTTGAAAAGCAAAGTTACAAAAAGAGAGGGAGAGACAAAAAGGGAAAGATATCTTCCAGTCTCGGGTTCACTTTCCAAATGGCAGTAATGGTCAGGGCTGAGTCAGAATGAAACCAGGGACTAGGAGCTAGGAAATCCATCTGGGTCTCCCATGTGGGTGAGAGATGGCCTGAACATTTGGCTGTCTTCTACTGCTTTCCTAGGTGTATTAGCAGGGAGCTGGATAGGAAGTGGAGTAACTGGGACAACAACCAGCACCCATATGGGATGCCACCGCAGGCAGTGAGTTAACTCGCTATACCACAATGCTGGCTCCAAGAGTACTTTGACACGATGTCTCTTTAACCCTAAAGATATCAGTGTAAGTAACCTGAGAAAAAGACATTCTCTTTGATAGCCACAATGCAATGATCAAAATCTGGATATTTCATTCATATAATATTATTATGTCATCTTCATGTTTTGACATTATTTCTAATTATCTCAATTATATTCTTTGTAGAAAAACACAAATTTTTGGTTCAGAGTCTAATCTGATACAGTTGCACTTCGTTGTCATGTTTCTTTAGATTCCTTTAATTTGGAACAGTTCTTCAGTTTGTTTTTGTTTTTGATAACTGATTTTTTAAAGACTACCGGTAGTTATTTTGTAGACTTTTCCTCATAGTTTGTGTATATTTTTATGAATAGTTTAAGGTTTTATATTTTGGCTGGAGTACTATAAAAGTGATGGGTTTTCAATAAATTATGTAAAGAGAAATATATTGCTATTGTGGTAATGTTTTCCAGTTTTATTTCCTTTAAAGTTATTTTAAGATTCAGTAGTTAGGGCTGGCACTGTGGTGCAGTGGGTTAAGCTGCCATCTGTAGTGCCAGCATCCCATATTGGCACTGGTTCATGTACCTGCTGCTCCACTTCTGATCTTGGGAAGGCAGCGCAGGATGATCCAAGTGTGTGGGTAACATGGGCCCACACTTGGGTCATCCTCCACTGCCTTTCTAATCTCATCAGCAGGGAGCTGGATCAGAAGTCAGAAGTGGAGTAGCACATGGGAGACCTGGAAGAAGCTTCTGGCTTTTGGCTCCTAGATCTTGGCTTTTGCTTGGCCCTTGGCCATTGTGGCCATTTGGGGAGTGAATCAGTAGATGGAAGATCTTTCTCTCTATCCCTCCTCTTTATCTCTTTCAAATAAATAAATCTTAAATAAATAAATCTTAAATGGATAACTCTTTCAAATAAATAAATATTAAGAAAAGATTGAATAGTTATCCATCAAATTGTCATCTGCTAGTTTTAATATTCATTGATGATGCCCAAATCAATTTTACTGTGATGTTAACAAATAATTTTCTGACTTCCTCTTTCCTTTAACATTTATTTGTTGAATCTGTACTCAAAAGAAGAATTTTATTTTCTTTGCCATTTTTTTGTGCTTGTATCAATGTGGAGTCATGAATTCCTATTTTATTCAAATGTTTATCTCACCCTTTTTATTTATTTTGAGGCTTAAATTATCCCAGATTTGATCCTTGGGAAACTGTTCAAGATGTAGCTTGTGTTATTTTTGTATATCACTATCATTTTGTGAGAATTTCCTTACTTTCTGGAGTCATAAGATGTTCTGGGTTTGTCTTTTCCTGTCCAGGCCTCAAATCAGCCATTTCTTTAAGGAACTGTACTTCCATTTAGTAGATAATGCATATCAGAATAAAATCTGTATACTAGGTACAAACAATACTACTGGGCTGTCCTTGCTTCTAAGTCATCTCAATAGATAAAGTTAGAAATTTATAATTATTTCTTATATATTTATTCAATCTTTGACTTTATACATATACCTCCAATTGCAATCCAATATTACAGATTTGTTCTACTTGCTTCTTTTTCATATTGAAGTCACTTCTTTCCACAGTGAGAAACCTGACTCTCATTATCCTCAATATAATTCCTTGGTTGCTTATTTCTGTAATATGCTTAAAGTACTTTCAGAATTGTTAACATAAACTCATAACTGTAAAAAATATGCTTGAGTATGTACAGGCTCTTACCTCTAGGTGATCTTGAAGCTCCGCCTAAGCAGGAGGTGAGGGATAATAGGCAGATTTGTAAATTGTCTGTGTGAATACTGAAAGTGCCCCAGCACTAACATAGAGCACTTTGGTGAAAGTTGGAGATTTATTGGTTTAGGGCATTTAAAGAAACCTTTGTCTAGTTATTTCCTGACCATTAACTAACTAGGTTGACACATGTGACCAAGAATAATAGACTTTAGGGAATTACTACAGGAAAATCACTAAACAATAACAAAGTCTGCTAGAGGGATTCTAATTTTCAGAATTGTCAACATTATATTATAAAAATTGTCATGTTTCAACAAAAGGCATGAAATATGCAAAGAATTTTAAAAATATGGCTTGTACACAGGAAAAGAAATTGTTCCTAAAGAAGCTAGGATAGGAGGTTGGCATATGTTTTTCAGGCTAAAGTAGGTTATTAGTAACTCAAATTTATACACAGAATTAAAGAATAATGCTATAGGTAATTTATAAGCCAGTATCATTCAGGTTTTGGTTTGTAATTCCTTCTTTTAAACATTTTTGAAGATGTATTTATTTATTTGAAAGTCAGTTACACAGAGAGAGGAGAGGGAGGGGGAGGAGAGAAGAGAGAAAAGGAGAGGAGAGGAGAGGAGAGGAGGAGAGAGAGAGAGAGAGAGAGTGTGTGAGAGAGAGTGTCTTCCATCCATGGTTCACTCCCCAATTGGCTGCAACGGCCTGAACTATGCTGATCTGAAGCCAGGAGCCAGGAACTTCTTCCAAGTCTCCCATGCGGGTGCAGGGGCCCATGGACTTGGCCATCTTCTGTTGCTTTCCCAGGCCATAGCAGAGAGTTGGATTAGAAGTGGAGCAGCCGGGTCTCGAGCTGGCGCCCATAGGGGATGCTGGCGCTTCAGGCCAGGGTGTTAACCCACTGCGCCACAGTGCCAGCCCTAGGGACTTTTGCTTTAAGATTATTTTTACTTTATATGTCAAACTTGGTCTTCCATTTGTTGACTATACCATCATTGATATTAAGAAGAACCTGGCCGGTGCCACGGCTCAATAGGCTAATCCTCCGCCTGCGGTGCCGGCACCCTGGGTTCTAGTCCCGGTTGAGGCACCAGATTCTGTCCCGGTTGCTTCTCTTCCAGTCTGGCTCTCTGCTGTGGCCTGGGAAGGCAGTGGAGGATGGCCCAAGTGCTTGGGCCCTGCACCCACATGGGAGACCGGGAGGGGCACCGGGCACCTGGCTCCTGGCTTCAGATTGGTGTGGTATGCCGGCTGCAGCATGCTGGCTGCGGCGGCCATTGTGGAGTGAACCAACGGAAAGGGAAAGACCTTTCTGTCTGTCTCTCTCTCTCACTGTCCACTCTGCCCGTCCAAAAAAAAAAAAAAGTTGCTAGTCCTTAGCTGGTATTAACTGCTAAAAAAATAGAGGAACCTAATGGTCTTTTTCAATAGAGAATGGCAAATATCTTAGATAGTTGTCATATGTGCTTAGTAAAACAGCAAAGATCAATTTTGTAACAATTTAAGTGACCTATAGAATTTCTGTAGTCTGATAACAGGGTAGTTTCTCTCAAGTGAAAGACAAGTTATGAGATGAAGTTTAATGGGACCAAAAGGCATTAGTATGTTTGCTGGCCCCACCACTTAATTGTTAATTGTCCTTGACCAAATTACTTAATCTCTTTGTGCTTAGTTGCTTTATTCAAAATATCCTGGGGGGAAAAATTATGGTCTAATACATTGCAATGAGAAAGAGAGAAAGAGAAAGAGAGAAAGAGTGACTAGGGGCTGACCAGGCTGAAGCCAGGAACCTGTAACTCAGTCTAAGTCTCCTACATGGATGAAAGGTACCCAAGGAGTTGAACTATTATCTGCTGCCTCCCAAGGTTCACATTTGCAGAAAACTGGAATTGGAAGTGGAACCGAGGGCTGAAACCTAGGCACTCTGGTATAGGATGTGAGTGTCCCAAATATGGGGCTTAGCTGCTGCACCACAGCACCTGCTCCCAAAATTATTTTGAATATCATTTTGAATGATAAAATTTAGCTTTTTTTTTTTTTTTAAGAAGAGGTTAGCTTACTGTTAGAAAGCTGTTTTTCAGAGGTGGGTTTCAGAAGTAAAGTTCAGGATTGGAATTATGATACTAACATACTTGCTAGTGATAACATGCTGGTAACTACCTGTATGCTGTCACACTGGAAAATAGTCCATTAGTGTTTGCACTGCTGTATTTTGAGGCTTTTAACTCTTCACAAATTTTGTTTTCATATTTAATTATAGAAGGACATGGGGAAAAGTTGTATAGCCATTTCTTAATTTAATTTTCGATGAGAGTGGCAGTAATTCTTCTTTAAGTTATATTTTGGCATTCATTTAAAGTAGTGCAGCTTCTTGCTGAGTTTGCTTCAATTAAGCCATATTTTATTTGCTAATAATGACTTTACAGGTTGACAGTGACCTTGAAGTTAGTACTACTGTCAACACTTCTTGATATAGAAGAGAGTGTAATTTAGAATTAAGAATGCATGAATTTATTCATTTTTTGTCTGTATTTTTAAAAGGCTTTTAAATTAAATTTCAAATTGAACAATTTGAGTACTGCAGAGATGAGTTAAGTAATTATCAGTTCATATGGTTTAAATTAAATGAATTTTATTGTATATATGGAAAAGGATTTTTCTGCTAATATTTTGAACAATGTTTTCTTCTCCTGAATTACCTTTAGAATTGTTAAATTGTTGAACCATAAAATCTCAATAATGTAAATTCACCTGAAGAAAGCTTCTTAGATATACTTCTCAAGGTTTTCTGAATTGCTGTGTTAAAATTATTATTATAAAAGCTTAACATGATTTTTTAGGCTATAAAATATGAAAGATGGATTATCATAGTGTGTTTTAAAATACTAATAGGTACATTGATTATCTACAGTAAATAGATATGCTTGTATATGAAATATATAATAATATATTCAATGATATTATATTAGAACATATTTCTAATGTATGTGAAATGCCTAACATATTCAAGTATGTTATATTAGAACATAGGTCTACATTTTGTACTTCATAGCTCCTTATAGTAAAAATGTAGTAGAACAAATCTATGGAATTACGAAATTCTGCTTTATTTCTAAGAAAATCTAAAGTAGAACATCAATGGGAAATTTTTTTTTCTGCCATCAAAACTGTTTACTTTAAAATCCATGGCTATATTAAGTAATTCCATTTGAAAGAGGGTCTTAAATATTCAGTTTTTAAAAGAAAGTGTTGTGTGGTTAGGCATTGTCTCTTTTTCTGAAGCTTTGTTAGATGCATGCTCTTTTGAGTTACTGCTGACCCTATCAGAAAAATATGCCTTTTAGCTATTTCTGTAGATGCCATGGTTTTCTTTAGTGCTTCCCTAATGACACCTGCTGTTCTGCTGACTTCTTCTAAGCTGTTCTGGATGTTGCAGCATTTGTCTTTGCACCCTCAAGATCCAAAGCTTTTGGATGGCCTAATTTCCTTTTGTGTTATAGTTAGGAATCTGAAAGCAGTTTTTGTATATCCTGTATTTTACAAAGATTAGTGAGAAGCTCTTTTATTATTTATTTATTTTTTATTTATTTAATTAATTAATTTTTGAGGCAGAGTTACAGACAGAGGGAGAGACCGAATGGCCACAATGGCTGGAGCTGGGCCGATTCGAAGCCAGGAGCTTCCTCCTGGTCTCCCATGCGGGTGCGGGGTCCCAAGCACTTGGGCCATCCTCTACTACTTTCTCAGGCCATTAGCAGAGACCTGGATCATAAGAAAAGCAGCTAGGACTTGAATCGGTGCTCATATGGGATGCTGGCGCTGAAGTTGGAGGCATAGCCTACTACGCTACAGTGTCAGCCCCCAGCTTTTTTGATTTTTATTCATAGCCTTATTACTTCAAGGCCCTCATAAGGGTCCTCACAAGGGACTGGACTTAGAATTGTGTTCATTAAAATCCCCACTAGTAATGACAAATAATATTAATAGTAACAATAATACCTTGAATTGATATAGTGCTTTATAGAATTGTATCACTCACCATTCAGTGTTATGACAGATGTCATAGTGAAGAGGGGATGATACCACCCGGCTCTTTACATTTTAATTTGTTAGAAAGGATCTATGGATCCCTTCTAAAGTACACTGAGAGCGCTTATGATGTTGGAAATATTCCTAGAAAAAATAGAAATTAATCTTTTTTATATATGTTATGCAAGTTTTTCCAGGTTTCAATGGATTGTGGATACTAAAATTAGAGTGATGTTACTAATTCAAGTATTAATGTTTCTCATCTGTCTCCGCCAGTTAATGTAGAGTTTCTCTTGCCAGGCAGCTTTAGTGGTCCTCAGGGGATGTCTCAGCCATACTCCTAGACAAGTCTGTTTCCACTGAGTACAGCCACTGTCCCAGACACTTCAGTCTCTTGCCAGCTGGTTCTCTCTGCTGGGCATTTTTACCAATGTTCATCAGCTGCATGATAAACTAGGGTGAAGTGAGGAAATAATGTCTTCTTTGTGTTACTCTCTTTTCAGAGTCCTGAAATTGGATTGAGTTTACCAGTGTTTTTTGTTTGTTTGTTTGTTTGTTTGACAGGCAGAGTGTACAGTGAGAGAGACAGAGAGAAAGGTCTTCCTTTTCCATTGGTTCATCCCCCAGTGGCCGCTGCGGCCGGCGTGCTGCGGCCGGCGCACTGTGCTGATCCGAAGCCAGGAGCCAGATGCTTCTCCTGGTTTCCCATGTGGGTGCAGGGCCCAAGCACTTGGGCCATCCTCCACTGCCTTCCCGGGCCACAGCAGAGAGCTGGCCTGGAAGAGGGGCAACCGGGACAGAATCCGGCACCCCGACCGGGACTAGAACCTGGTGTGCCGGTGCAGCAGGCGGAGGATTAGCCTATTGAGCCACAGTGTCACCGGCGTTTTAAAGGAACCATTCTTTTAGATTTTTTTATAGCCTTTTTGCACTCCACAGGATATAGGCATCAATCCAGATGGCATTATCTGTATTAGGAGATAAATTTATTTATTTTTAAAATTTCATTTAAGATATATAAAGTTCGTGTATTTCATATATACAGATTTAGGAACATAGTGATACTTCCACCTACCATCCCTCCTACCCATGTTCCCTCCCTTATTACTTCTCCCTCTCCTTTTCCCACTTTTAGTTTTTACAAAGATCTATTTTCAGTTAACTTTATACTCATAAGATTAACCCTGGACTAAGTAGAGTTCAACAAATAGTATAAACAAAAAAATCACTCTTCCTCTGAGGAAGAGGCAAGGGCTATAAATGATCACTAAATCTCAAAATGACTATTTCACCCCAATACATTACATATTATATGCTCTATTAGTTACCACAGATCAGGGAAAACTTACGGTATCTGTGTTTTTGGGATTGGCTTATTTTACTTAGTATAATGGTTTCCAGCTGCATCCATTTTGTTGCAAAAGACAGGATTTCATTTTTTTTAACCAATGAGTAGTACTCCATTGTGTATTTATACCATAATTTCATTATCTAATCTTCAGCTGATGGACATCTGGGTTGATTCCATATCTTAGCTATTGTGAATTGCATTGTAAAGAACATGGAGGGTATAGATGACTCTTTCATATGCTGATTTCATTTTGTTTGGGAAAATTCTCAGAACTGAGATGGCTGGATCATATAGTAGATCTATTTTCAGATTTCTGAGGTATCTCCATACTGTCTTCCACAATAGCTGTATGGTTTATATTCCCACTAGCGGTGGATTAGTGTACTTTTCCCCCCACATCCTTTCCAGCATTTATTGTTTGTTGATTTCTGTATGAGAGTCATTCTAACTTGAATGCAACCTCATTGTGGTTTTGATTTGCATTTTCCTAATGGCTAGTGACACTGAGCATTTTTTCATGTGTACGTTGGCCATTTGAATTCCTCTTTTGAAAAATGTCTGTTCACATCCTTTGCCCATTTCTTAAGTGGATTGTTTGTTTTGTTGTTGTTGAATTTCTTGAGCTCTTTATAGATTCTGGATATTAATTTCAGTTTTATAGTTTGCAAATATTTTCTCCCATTCTGTTGGTCGCCTCTTAACTTTGCTGAGTGTTTCTTTGGCAGTGCAGAAGCTTTTCAGCTTGATGTAACCCCATTTGTCAATTTTTGCTTTTATTGCCTGTGCTCTGGGGTCTTTTCCAAGAAGTCTTTGCCTATGCCAATGCCATGTGGAGTTTTCTCAATGTTCTCTAATAATTTGATGGTATCTGGTATTAGATTTAGGCCCTCGATCCATTTTGAGTGGATTTTTGTATAAGATAGGGGTTTTGTTTCATACCTCTGCATGCTGAGATCCACTTTTCCCACCAGCATTTGTTGAACAGACTGTCCTTGCTAGGAGGCAAATTTAGTCATCAGAAAATATTCAATGTTTGATCTTGCCACTCTCTTGACACGAGAATTTTCTTATCCTGTGATGGTCATCATGATGAGCTGCTTCCTATAGGACTAGTTTTCACATTCACCTCCTGTTGGTTGACTGTATTAGTTCCCAAATGTTCAAAAACATGACTAAGTCCTACTTGGACATATCTGATGACTCCATGTTTCTCTACCCTTATCTTCAACGTTCTCTACAGCCCCATGCAAGGAACAAACAAAGGGCTTTACTAATATCAAGACAGCGGAAACATTTTGGAAATCTGTATGCACATTTTACGATGAGATTGCATCTATGTAAAAAGAATCAACAGAGGTCCCATTTCACTTTATGAAAAAACTGAAGATCTATCAGTGCTTGTTTTTGTGCCTGTGTGTCACTGTCCTCCAGAGGAACAGGACCATTTACTCTTATGTATACATATACATGCACTTTCACAAAATTCATAGAGAATGAAAATAAAAGTAACTTTGTTTTGGGTTCAGAAATTTTGAAATCTTTGCATAGTTTTTTCCTAATATGCATTTTCATGAGCTCCTTGAAGTCTTCTTAAGTGCATAAATTTAAAATTTTTTTGTGCTAAAATGCACTTAGTTTTTAATTCAATTTGTATGAATTTTTTGAAGTACACTTTGGGGTGTGTATATGTGCATCTATATATGTAAGAAGGTTTTTATTATAGGAATTGGCTCATGCAGTTATAGAAGCTAAGTTCCATGGTAGACCATTTGCAAGCTAGAGAAACAGGGAAGCCAGTGGCATAGCTCTGTCCAAGTCTGAAGGCATCAGAACCTTGGAAGCCAATAGTGTGACTCTCAGACTGAGAACAAAAGCCTAAAAACCTTGGGAAGGGTGGCAGGGCATGGAAAGGGGAAGAGATGGGGCACTGGTGCAAGTCTCATAAGCTAAAGGCAAGAGAAACTAGAGTTCTGATCTGTTGTCCAAGGGGAGGAGATTTCCCAGCTCCAGAAGAGAGTGAATTTCCTTTTCCTCTGTATTATTGTTCTATGCTTTCCCTCAACTGGTTGAATGCTCAGCCATGTTGGATAACGGTGGATCTTTCTTAGACCACTGATTTAAATACAATCCCTTTGAGAAACATCCTCCCAGACATACCCTAAAATAATGTTTTACAGGTATCTGGTATCCCTGCCCATAGTCAAGTGGACACCTAAAATAAGCCATCATAGTCTCTACTTAGTTCTTTATATTTCAAAGATTTATTTATTTATTTATTTGAAAGGCAGAGTTAGAGAGAACTTCCTTTCACTGGCTCACTCCCCAAATAGTCATAAAGGCTGGAACTGGGCCGATCCAAAGCCAGGAGCCTGGAGTTTTTCTGGGTCTTCCATGTGGGTACAGGGGCTCAGCACTTGGGCCATCTTCTGATGCTTTCCCAGGCACATTAGCAAGGATCTGGATAGGAAGTGGAGCAGCAGGACCTGAACAAGTACTCATATAGATTGGTGGCTTTACCTGCTATACCACAATGCTGACCTCTTAGTTTATATTTTATGTCTGAGGGCTACTTGTTAGTGATAAGTTCAGTGAAGTAAAAATTATCACATAATAGGGAATTTTAGTGCTGTGCCAACTTCTTTTTGGATTTTGTTGTAGTATCCCAAAGCTTTTTGGAGTAGTGTTTCTCTAAGTAAATACTGCTTTATATTCACTACCTCAGCATCTGTCTTCATCTCCAGTTTCTGTTTTTCTCAGGATGTGAGTGGAGGTCATCTGAGACACTTTTCACATGTTGTGAGGTCCCTTTCTAGTTCTGGTATCTGCTATATTTTCTACAATTCTTTAAAGTTTCATATGTGGATGAAATCTTCTAGTTTCTAGCACTGATAATTTGTGTCTTTATATAAATTATTTTTGAAATTGTGGGGTGAGGTGGGGCACCTATGGGTTTGAGTCACCATTTTGAACTGAAATTATGCTTTTTATCACTAATAATATATTGCATTAATATTGCCTAATATTGTCATTGAGAGAAGTTGCGTCCACTGCTTAAAATAGTAATAGCCATCTAGAGCACTTGCACACTTTTTTAATGCAATTAAACTGTATGTTATGGGGATTTTATTCAGCATATACAGAGTTTTCCAAAATTTCATGGAAAATTCATATTATGAATAAACTATGCATTGGTTTAAAATTTTATACATTTCATTTTCCACAAATGTACATACACTCATATAGTATTTATTTAATAATCATGGTTAAAAAACTGTATTTTTACAAATTTACAATATGTAAACTAGATTTTTCTTCTACCACCAGATAGTTCAGTTAAGAGTATCTTAGTTCTGAAGAATTCCTGTGAGCAGCTATGGTTATTTTGTTATACTTTATTAATTTTAGTTTATGATGAAGCCAGTTGCTTTAACTCTTTATGGTTCATGCATAGTTTTGATATTTATTTTAGAGTATGTAAAGGAAAGTAATGGTTGGTTTCTCCAGTCACAAATGATTTCTTTGACATTAAAGGCTGATCCTGTCCTTAAGTATTAACAATAAAATGAACTGAGTTAGTGTTTACTTTATTACTGACTATTATTACTCTTTGAAAAATTTACACCAGGTAGAAAAATTTACACAGGTAGATAGAAGTTATCTAATGTCTATTTGTAATGTTTGCATTTTCTCAATCTGTCTCTCTCCTTTGTTCTGCCTTTGAAGAGGATGAAAATAAATATCAAAAACTAATTATAAATAGAGTTTATTCATTCCCTAAATAAGACAATCCCCCTCCTCATTTTCTAAACCTCCAAGAGCTAATTTTCATTGCCCTTAAGGTTTTAGATTACTGATGCACTGCCCAGAGCAAAACTGTTCATATTGGTTGAGAATATGCTAATATTTGTGGTACTTCTATGGGAATCCTGGATGATACAGATGGAGGATGGAGGCCAATGGTGTTACTTAGCTTGGGATCATCGAAGAACACCAGCAGAATCCCATTGACTGAACCTATCCTTGCATTTACAGTTAGATTTAAAGTTAGACATCATTTCATGATTTAGTTACACCAGGTCCCATCTTCCCCTGCTTCCTCCTCATTTTTTAGGATGTTTCTGATGCAACTTTGAAATACAAAGGTGTACATTTTGGCAGCTCTTCAGGAAGACGAGAGTTACCTGGAAGGTCTGGTCCTGGTCCTGGACAGTATGACATAATCCAGTAAGTTAAAAAGAAATAGTATAACTTTGATGTAGTTCTTGGCCGTAAAGTATTTTAATAATTCAGACTAAGGCTAGGCTGTCAAAAAAGGAAAAAAAATAGTATGAAAAACTTAAGGAAGTATTGTATTTTGGAGTAATGAAAGCTATTGCTTTTTTATGAGTCAGGTCCTCCCTGTGGCACTTACTTTACATGTATTGTTTTATATGTAGTTGTGATTGTTGTAACCATTCTATTAATGAGAAACTCAAGGATTGGAGAGGATGAATAACACAGTAAAGACTTTGCAGATATTAAGGGGTGGAGGCAGACGTTAACTGAGGCCTGTTTGATTACATAGTCTATGTATATAAGTAGGAAAATATGAGGGGCTTCAAAAACTTTTCTATCACTGTGAGTTAGAGTGATAACTTTGGGTTGAAAATAATATTTATGAAGTTTAGCTACTAAATAAGTTCTAGCAAAAAAAAAAGTTTTCCTTTATATTCTCCTACTTCCCAGTAAAGTTTTATACAGGAGGTCACAGAAGGCAAAAACAACAAATATATGGTCCTCATAATCTGCTACCCATTTTCATGATTGATTTTTTTAAAAAGATCTATTTAATTATTTGAAAGGCAGAGTTGCAGAGAGAGAGAGAGAGAAGGAGAAAGAGAGATCTGCAATTTGGTAGTACACTCCCCAGATGGCTACAATGGCCCGGGCTGGGCCAGACTGAAGCCAAGGTCCAGGAGCTTCTTCTGGGTCTGCCACCTATGTGCAGAGGCCCAAGAACTTGGACCATCTTCCTCTGCTTTTCTCAGGCCTTTAAGTAGGGAGCTCGATCAGAGGTGGGACAGCCAGACACAAAGTGTAGCCCATATGGGATGCTGGTATTGCAGATGGCAGCTTACCTTGCTGCACCACAGCACCGGCCCCAATGATTGATTTTGTTTCACATAGTCCAGTTTATCTGCCTAATTCATTCTTTCTAATAACATGAATTTTTTCAAGTCCCAAAGTGACTGGATACTCCATCAGTTTGCTAGACAGATTCAGACATATCTGTCTATCAGCAGTGATAAGTTCTTGCTCTGACTCCCTGCTATAGCTCATTCACTGAACAAACATTTGAATTCCCACTATGCACTAATACTTTTCGAATGAAAGCTGTAAAATATGGTCCTGATTTGGAGAATTTTATACTGTAGTCCATTGTCTGTTTCATTTTTCACTCTTCTAACATGAAAGACATATCTTTGTATTCTTTCTGTAGTTACTCTAAACTTAACACATATATTTAGTTAAGTGAAGTCTATATTTATAGCATATTCATTCTTCCAAACAAGACGTAAGTCTATGGACTACTCTATGTAAATCCGCTTCTTGACATGTTTTTATTGTTAATAATTTTTATTTAAAAAAGATTTATTTATTTGAAAAGCAAAGTTAGAGAAAGAGGGAGAGAGAGATCTTTCAGCTACTTGGTTCACTCCCCAAATACTTGCAACATTGAGTTAGGCAGGCTGAAGCCAGAGCCCAGAACTCTATCTGGGTCTCCTACAGGGGAAGCAGGAACCTAAGCACTTGGGTCGTCATCTGTTGCCTTCCAGGTACATTAACAGAAAGTTGCATATGAAGCAGAGGAGCTGGGACTTGAACCAGGCACACTAATATGGGATGTAGTCATCCAAAGTGATGGTTTAACCTGCTATGCCTCAAGGCTTGCCCTGTGTTGTTCAATATTTTAATCCTATCCTGTTCTCCCAGATTGGCTTGATTTGTTTCTTTTTCTCTCTCTACTTCGCTTACATTCTCTCATAGTTTTATTGAAGTCTGAAAAACATAAAGAAAAATTCGTCTTAATTTAGTTTTTATCTATAAACCCATTTGAGGTTTAGAAAACCAATTTGTTAAATTTTATGTGAATAAGTGAGTGAAAAAGTGAACATTTAATAATAAGCTGGAATGGTAAAGGCATCTTAAATCATAGCACTGCTGAACAAAGAAAATAATGGTAATTCTTATATAACTTAAACTTTTATGTATTTTATGTTTTCCTGTTATCTATTTTTTAACCTGCATATATTCAGTATGGTTTTTTTTGGAAATGTTAAATGTCAGATTTCTTTGAAATTTTTTTTTAGAAATAGAAAAAAAGTGGTGAAGTCAGAATAGCATGTTTAAATGTAATTCTTAATAATAATAGCTAAGAGTTATTGCGTATTTGTTATGGGCCATGTGTAACACTAAACACTTCACATACATTATCTACATTAATTTTTGCAACCTTGAGAGATATGGTTATTATTACCTCCAGTAACATAAAATTCTGAAGCTTAGAAAAGCAGGTGGCAAAGTTGGGATTCTTACTAGGCTGTATTACTCCAAAGCTGGGGTCTTAATCACTTCTCATGTTATTTCCAGTTCTTTTTTGAGGTTGTTTGAATTTCAATAAAAATAAATTTCCTTTCATTTTCAAAGAGTTTTCTTTAGGCCCTTTTGCTGGTGACTTTATGATATATGTGCTGTTTTCTCCTTATTTTAATAGTAGTTTTAGAACTTATTTGAGAGGGAGAGAAAGAGATAGACAGATAGAGTGAGTGAGTTAGCTCCCATCTGCTGGTTCACTTGGAAAATGTTTGCAGTGACAGGGTGTTAGAGGTGTCCACAAAACTGGAAACTAAGTCCAGGACATTTTAACAGACTAAACACCTTTCCTGGATTTGGAATTTTTTTAAATAAGATTTTTTATAATAAATAAAATACACAGGAAACTTTTGTTTGGACTAGCTTTTTATTTCTATTCATGATATAAATCCCACATTGCATTTTATTTTTGGATCATTAGAATATAGTTATGATGGGGTAGGCTCTGTGGCGCAGTGGGTTAAAGCCTCAGCCTGCAGTGCCGGCATCACATATGGACACTGGTTCGAGCCCCGGCTGCATCTCTTCCGATCCAGCTTTCTTCTATGGCCTAGGAAAGCAGTAGAAGATGGCCCAAGTCCTTGGGCCCCTGCACCCGCATTGGAGACCTGGAAGAAGCTCCTGGCTCCTGGCTTCGAATCAGCTCAGCTCTGGCCGTTGCATTCATTTGGGGTGTGAACCAGCGGAATGGAAGACCTCTCTCTCTCTTTTTTTTTCCTTCTCTCTCTCTCTCTCTCTTTTACTTGACAGGTAGAGTTACAGACACAGAGAAAGACAGAGAGAAATGTCTTCCTTCTGTTGGTTCACTCCCCAAATGGCTGCTACAGCCGGCGCTGTGCGGATCCGAAGCCAGGAGCCAGGTGCTTCTTCCTAGTCTCCCATGTTGACCATCCTCCACTTGGACCATCCTCCACTGCCCTCCCGGGCCACAGCAGAGAGCTGGACTGGAAGAGGAGCAACCAGGACTAGAACCCAGCGCCCATATGGGATGCTGGCACCGCGGGTAGAGTATTAACCAAGTGAGCCACGGCGCCGGTCCCTGCAAGACCTTTCTCTCTCTCTCTCTCTGGCTGTACCTCTCTCTGTAACTCTTTCTAATAAATAAAACAATTCTTTTAAAAAAAGAATATAGTTGTGATAATCTCTGGATTGAGAAAAATAGAACCATTTTATCTAAATAAATATTTTATGAAACTTTGAATATATTGGTCTGTTATCAAAGAGGTATCTTTTTTCCAAATACTTTTAAAAAGACTAATTATTTATTTGAAAGTCAGAGTTCCAGAGTTCCAGAAAGAGAGAGAGAGAGGGAGAAAAGAGATTGATTTTTCCATTTTCTAGTTCACTCCTCAGATGGCTGCAACAGCTGGGGATGGGCTAGATCAAAGCAAGGAGCCAGGAGCTTCATCTGGGTCTTCCCATCTTCATCTGGGTGGCAGGGGTGCAAACAATTGGACCGTCTTCTGCTGCTTTTCCCAGGCTATTAACAGGAAACTGGATGGGAAGTGGAGCAGCCAGAACATGAACTGGTGCCCATATGGGATGCCAGGGTGGAAGGCAGCATGCCCCTACCAACATTTAAAGCCGAAAATTTTGCTGTAAAAAATTTTTGTTGCTTATATATTTATATATTTTAAATTGATAACTAAATTTCTGTCTAAATTTTCTAAAGGGAAAAGACCTTATACTATGAAAATATTAACATCAAGAAAGATAAACAACAAAATTATTGCTCATTTATCCCACGGTTTTATGAAGTAATAGCATTGCAGGAGGAGAAAAAGGTAAGTTGAAAAGTGACTGTTTCATGTATTTTCCAGATTTTAAGATTTTAAGATGATTGAATCCATCATCACAGGGCTAGAGTACTCTTAGATCTATTCTGCTTCACAGCTGATTGCCACTCAATGACTATTATAGAAGGAATGAATATAATATCTCTGTTAAGTAGTCAGTGTCTGTGGTTGAACAACCTCTTGTCATATAGAACTTACCACTCCTAAGGTTTTTCGTTTAAATGGTAAAAGGCAAGTCTTTTTCTTGAAATGTCTTGTTTAAATTGACCTAAATTTACCTGTCTCCTGCCTTCTCCCTTTTCCTGTGATTTCAACCTCCCTTTCTAATGTAGTAAGGATGAATGTTCTAGTTATATTTGACTTCACTTAACTTTATTTCCCTTTGAAATCATTTAGGGAAGTTCATTCATTTGTGAATCTCTATTTTTAGTAAGATATCTAGAACTCGGCATAATATATTAGGTACGTTCTGTACATAGTAAGTTTCTCATCTTAATTTTGTATGTGTGTTTGGGGTGCTGCATTTGAGTTTACACACTTGGAACTTATAGGCAAATGAAAACTCTGGATTTTTTCTTTAGTAAATTACATTTAAACTTAAAATGTGAAGATTGAAGGATGAAAGTTAAAAAGTCAATACAATTAGAGTAAAGGTAATTATTCTCCATTGAAAAACCAATTACTATTAAAATAAGGATTGTCTCATACTTGATATCCTTTATTAGTTGAATATTAACTATCTATGAAAAATGTTGTTTATTTAAATATTAGAAAATCATTATATGGTTATTTTCATAGGCTATCATAAATCTAAAAGCAGATAAATTGTATTTAGAAATATTAATTTTGGGATATAATAACTATAATTGTTTGAAATATTTTCCAGAAAAGGCAAAAAATCTCTGGTTTCTCATTAAGACTTTATTCATTTGTGGAATTTATTTATAGTTGATATTTTTATTGAGTGTCAGTAAATATGGAAATTAAAGAAAGAAAATTATTTTCTGTTTGGCTTTTTAATTAAAAACCTTAGATATTCTGAAATCTATTTTACATTATTTTAAAGTCTTTCATAGTGTTATCCTACATGTTTTGAAAAGAGAAAGAAGTTTTAATTAGATGACTTTTAAATTAATATGAGGTACAGGGAAATCTATCAGAAATGGATAGATTCCTGGACACATACAACCTACCTAAATTGAACCAGGAAGACATAGAAAACCAAAACAGACCCATAACTGAGACAGAAATTGAATCAGTAATAAAGGCCCTCCCAACAAAGAAAAGCCTAGGACTGGATGGATTCACTGCTGAATTCTACCAGATACTTAAAGAAAAACTAACTCCAATTCTTCTCAAACTATTCAGAACAATTGAAAAAGGTGAAGCCAGCATCACCTTAATTCCTAAAGCTGAAAAAAGACACAACAGAGAAATATAATGGCAGACCAATTTCCCTGCTGAATATAGATATAAAAATCCTCAATAAAATTCTGGCCAATAGAATGCAACAACACATCAGAAAGATCATCCACCTAGACCAAGGGGGATTTATCCCTAGTATGCAGGGATGGTTCAACATTCGCAAATCAATCAATGTGATACATCACATTAACAAACTGCAAAAAAAAAAAAACATATGATTATCTCAATAGATGAAGAGAAAGCATTTGATAAAATACAATACCCTTTCAGGGTGAAAACTCTAGGCAAAATTGGGTATAGAAGGAACATTCCTCAATACAATCAAAGCAATTTATGAAAAACCCATGGCCAACATCCTATTGAATGGGGAAAAGTTGGAAGCATTTCCATTGAGATCTGGTACCAGACAGGGATGCCCACTCTCACCATTGCTATTCAATATAGTTCTGGAAGTTTTAGCCAGAGCCATTAGGCAAGAAAAAGAAGTTAAAGGGATACAAATTAGGAAGGAAGAAGTCAAACTATCCTTCTTTGCAGATGATATGATTCTTTATTTAGGGGATCCAAAGAACTCTACTAAGAGACTATTGGAACTCATAGAAGAGTTTGGCAAAGTAGCAGGGTATAAAATCAATGCACAAAAATCAACAGCCTTTGTATACACAGGCAATGCCACAGCTGAGAAAGATCTTCTAAGATCAATCCCATTCACAATAGCTACAAAAACAATCAAATACCTTGGAATAAACTTAACCAAAGATGTCAAAGATCTCTATGAGGAGAATTACAAAATCTTAAAGAAAGAAATAGAAGAGGATACCAAAAAATGGAAAAATCTTCCATGCTCATGGATTGGAAGAATCAGTATCATCAAAATATCCATTCTCCTAAAAGCAATTTATAGATTCAATGTGATACCAATCAAAATACCAAAGACATTCTTCTCAGATCTGGAAAAAATGATGCTGAAATTCATATGGAGGCACAGGAGACCTGGAATAGCTAAGGTGATCTTGTACAACAAAAACAAAGCCGGAGGCATCACAATACCAGATTTTAGGACATACTACAGGGCAGTTGTTATCAAAACAGCATGGTACTGGTACAGAAACAGATGGATATACCAGTGGAACAGAACAGAAACACCAGAAATCAATCCAAACATCTACAGCAAACTTATGTTTGATTAAGAAACTAAAACAAATTCCTGGAGTAAGGACAGTCTATTCAACAATGGTGCTGGGAAAATAGATTTCCATGTGCAGAAGCATGAAGCAAGACCCCTACCTTATACCTTACACAAAAATCCACTCAACATGGATTAAAGACTTAAATCTATGACCTGACACCATCAAATTATTAGAGAACATTGGAGAAACCCTACAAGATACAGGCACAGGCAAAGACATCTTGGAAAAGACCCCAGAGGCACAGGCAGTCAAAGCCAAAGTTAAAAATTGGGATTACATCAAATTGAGAAGTTTCTGTACTGCAGAAATAGTACAGAAAAGTGAAGAAACAGTCAGGAAAGTGAAGATGCAATCGACAGAATGGGAAAAAATATTTGCAAACTATGTAACCGATAAAGGATTAATAATTAGAATCTACAAAGAAATCATGAAACTCCACAACAAAAAACAAACAACCCACTTAAGAGATGGGCCAAGACCTCAATAGACATTTTTCAAAAGAGGAAATCCAGATGGCCAGCAGACACATGAAAAAATGTTCAGGATCACTAGCAATCAGGGAAATGCAAATCAAAACCACAATGAAGTTTCACCACATCCCTGTTAGAATGGCTCACATTCAGAAATCTACCAACAACAGATGCTAGCGAGGATGTGGGAAATATGGACTCTAGCCCACTGTTGGTGGGAATGCAAACTGGTCAAGCCACTATGGAAGTCAGTTTGGAGATTCTTCAGAAACCTTAATATAACCCTTTCATACAACCCAGCCATCCCACTCCTTGGAATTTACCCAAAGAAAATTAATTTGGCAAATAAAAGAGCTGTCACCTTAATGTTTATTGCAGCTCAATTCACCATAGCTAAGACATGGAATCAACCTAAATGCCCATCAACAGAAGACTGGATAAAGAAATTATGGGACATGTACTCTATAGAATACTATACAGCAGTAAAAACCAAAGAAATCCTGTCATTTGCAACAAAATGGAAGAATCTGGAAAACATCATGCGGAGTGAAATAAGCCAGTCCCAAAGGGACAAATATCATATGTTCTCCCTGATCAGTGACAACTAACTGAGCACCTGTCGCTCCCCCTCTTCATGGAGGAACGACACAGGACCCTGCGCTGTTCTTTCGTCTGCTCGGCCCTCCCCGGGTTTGCTGCTGGTTCTTCCCAGGTTGGCTACTGTCCCTTCCACCTCCGTGGAAGGGCGGTTCCCCCTGGCCACTTTCCCCACTTCCGCAGGGGAGCGGCACTCCGGCCGGCTCTCTCTGGGGCTGCACAGGTGTTCCCTCAGATGTTCCCCTTAGATGTTCCTGGTGCATGCCGTCTCTCTCCTCCTTTATAGTCCTCCTCTGCCAATCCCAACTCTGCTACCCACACGCCGAGTACGCTGCTCTCCTCCAATCAGGAGCAAGTCCTACAGTTTATTGGTTGAACTGGAGGCAGCTGTGTAGAAGCTGTTTTCTTCTCTCCCAGCGCCATATTGTGGGAGAGCAGATGCATAGAATAAGTGTTAATTCCAGTAACAGTATAGTCCGAGTTGCTCCCCACAAGCACCAAAGGGGAAACTTGTTGAAGTGAAATGGACACTATCAGAAACAATGATTTGATCAGCCCTTGTCCTGACTGTCAAGGAACAACTTACTACTTTATTCCTTTTAGTGTTTTTTTTTTTGTTCTACTTAATACCATTGGTTGAACTCTGCAATTAACACACAATTATTCTTAGGTGTTTAAATTTAACTAAAAAGTGATCCCTGTTAAATATGAGTGGGAATAAGAGAGAGAGGAGATGTACAGTTTTGGCACATGCTCACTCAGACTTACCCCTAATGGTAGAGTTAGAAACGTGCCAGGGGATTCCAATTCAACCCCATCAAGGTGGCATGTACCCATGCCATCTCACTAGTCAAAGTGATCAATTTCTGTTCACAATGGATCATAATGATAGGACTAAGAGTCAAAGGGATTATATAAACAAGACTAGTGTCTGCCAATACTATCTGATAGAATTAAAAAGGAGAGTACAATCCAACATAGGAAGTGGGATACACAGTAGGCTCATAGAATGGCCAATGCCCTAAACAGCAGTCTGGCCTCAGAATCAGCCCTTAAGGCATTCTGATCTGGCTAAAAAGCCCATGAGAGTATTTCAGGCATGGAAAGCCAAGACACTCTGGCAAAAAAAAAAAAAATGACCTAAATGAAAGATCTCTGTGAGTGAGATCCCAGCAGAAAGAACAGGCCATCAAAGAAGGAGGTACTTTTCTCTGAAGGGAGGAGAGAACTTCCACTTTGACTATGGCCTTATCTAAGTAAGATTGGAGTTGGCAAAATCAAGAGGCTTCTATAGCCTTGGCAGCTCATGACAAGAGCCTCTGGTGATTACTGACATCATAAATAAGAATGTCAATTTGTTAAGTCAACAACAGGAGTTATTGTGCACTTACTCCCCATATAGGACCTCTGTCCTTAATGTGTTGTATGTGAATTAATGGTATAGCTTGTACTCAAACAGTACTCTATACTTTGTGTTTCTTTGTGGGTGCAAACTATTGAAATCTTTACTTAATTTATACTAAACTGATCTTCTGTATATAAAGAAAATGAAAATGAATCTTGATAAGAATGGAAGGGGAGAGAGAGCGGGAAAGGGGAAGGTTGCGGGTGGGAGGGAAGTCATTGGGGTGGGGGAAGCTAATGTAATGCATAAGCTGTACTTTGGAAATCTATATTCATTAAATAAAAGTTAAAAAATTGTGAGATAATTAATATAATATGAAGAATTATAATTGAAAGCAGTGAAATTAAATATTAGCATGTATTTTTCTTATTATTAACTTAAAGTGTTCACTTGATTATATTTCCTAGGCATAGGGACCATCTATTGTGTATTTCTATGACTTTAGTGATTAGTACGTTGCCTGGAATGTGGGAAGTGCTCAATTAATAATTATTTAATGAAATCATGAAGGAACTAAAACATTTTATGTATTTTAAATAGTAATACCGTTTTATATTTCATAGGGCTACAATTTTTTAAGCATAAAATATGTTCCATATTTGTTCAAAGGCAATAATACATTGACATCTTAGCTTTTTAGTTAACTTTAAGGAAAATAATCTTTGAATCTGACAGTCCTTTATCATCTTCAGATACTTTACTACTACCTTTGTGCTTTCTTCTTATATTCCTTCCCATTTATAATTATGTACCAAAATATTATCTCAGTATTATATTATCCGAGTATACCTCACTGTCATTTATACACATGGGAAAACTCTAAAAGATAATACTTGAAATCTTTTTTTTAACTTTTATTTAATGAATATAAATTTCCAAAGTACAGCTTATGGATTACAATGGCTTTTTCCCCCCACAACTTCCCTCCCACCCGAAACTCTCCCATCTCCCGCTCCCTCTCCCCTTCCATTCACATCAAGATTCATTTTCGATTCTCTTTATATACAGAAGATCAGTTTAGTATACATTAAGTAAAGGTTTCAACAGTTTGCACCCACATAGAAACACAAAGTGAAAACTACTGTTTGAGTACTAGTTATAGCATTAAATCACAATGTACAGCACATTAAGGAGAGAGGTACTACATGAGGAGTAAGTGCACAGTGACTCCTGTTGTTGACTTAACAAATTGACACTCTTGTTGATGGCATCAGTAATCACCCTAGGCTCTTGTCATGAGCTGCCAAGGCTATGGAAGCCCCCTGAGTTCACTGACTCTGATCATATTTAGATAAGGTCGTAGTCAAAGTGGAAGTTCTTTCCTCCCTTCAGAGAATGGTACCTCCTTTTTTGATGACCTGTTCTTTCTGCTGGGATCTCACTCACAGAGATCTTTCATTCAGGTCTGTGTGTGTTGTTTTTTTTTTTTTTTTTTTTTTTTTGCCAGAGTGTCTTGACTTTCCATGCCTGAAATACTCTCATGGGCTTTTCAGCTGGATCCGCATGCCTTAAGGGCTGATTCTGAGGCCAGAGTGCTGTTTAGGACATCTGTCATTCTATGAGTCTGCTGTGTATCCCACTTCCCATGTTGGATCGTTCTCTCCCTTTTTTATTCTATCAGCTAGTATTTGCAGACACTAGTCTTGTTTATGTGATCCCTTTGACTCTTAGTCCTATCATTATGATCAATTGTGAACAGAAATTGATCACTTGGACTAGTGAGATGGCTTTGGTACATGCCACCTTGATGGGATTGAATTGGAATCCCCTGGTATGTTTCTAACTCTACCGTTTGGGGCAAGTCAGCTTGAGCATGTCCCGAATTGCACATCTCTTCCATCTCTTATTCCCACTGTTATTTTTAACAGCAATCACTTGAAATCTTAATATGTTAGGGGAGTAGGAAGAGAAAGATGTGAATGTTCTAAAGAGCTGAAGATTTGATTGCATCTTCATTTTTTTGTGGATATAATAGAGAGTTTAAATGTGAGAATTTTAAAGGATAATTTATTACTAAGTAAATTGATGCTTTGAAATAGATGTTAAAAAGTCAATTTACCCACGGGCTTGTCCATTGGAATTGCATGTAATTTGACTTTCTTCTGAAAATCAACTCAGTGGAAGCATGTCTCATAAATTAAGGATTTTAAGGTGTCAAAAAACATTTATAATTAAAGAAGACATGCGAAATTAGTATTTTATACTAATACATGCTAAATATATTTGTTATAATATAAAACTAGTAAATGTCTTTCTCAAAATGATTATGTAACCACATTATATTACAGCATCCTGAAGCTAGAGATAACATCAAAAAATCATTTCATTTCTTTACCCTATAAGTAGTAAAAAAGGATAACTAATTACATCGAATGGCTAGTCGAAATACAGGGACTTTTTTTGTCAATTCTTTGTTGTCATAGCAGCATATTTTGAGATTAAAAAATTTTTTTCTGTGTGTGTGTATTTTTTTTAACTTTTATTTAATGAATATAAATTTCCAAAGTACAGAATATGGATTACAATGGCTTCCCCCCCATAACGTCCCTCCCACCCGCAACCCTCCCCTTTCCCACTCCCTCTCCCCTTCCATTCACATCAAGATTCATTTTCGATTCTCTTTATATACAGAAGATCAGTTTAGCATACATTAAGTAAGGATTTCAACAGTTTGCTCCCACACAGAAACATAAAGTGAAAAATACTGTTTGAGTACTAGTTATAGCATTAAATCTCAATGTACAGCACACTAAGGACAAAGATCCTACATGAGGAGTAAGTGCACAGTGACTCCTGTTGTTGACTTAACAAATTGACACTCTTGTTGATGGCATCAGTAATCACCCTAGGCTCTTGTCATGAGCTGCCAAGGCTATGGAAGCCCCCTGAGTTCACTGACTCTGATCATATTTAGACAAGGCCATGGTCAAAGTTGAAATTCTCTCCTCCCTTCAGAGAAAGGTACCTCCTTCTTTGATGACCATTCTTTCCACTGGGATCTCACTCGTGGAGATCTTTCATTTAGGTATTTTTTTTCCCCAGAGTGTCTTGGCTTTCCATGCCTGAAATACTCTCATGGGCTTTTCAGCCAGATCTGCTTGCCTTAAGGGCTGATTCTGAGGCCAGAGTGCTGTTAGGACATTTGCCATTCTATGGTTCTGCCGTGTATCTCACTTCCCATGTTGGATCATTCTCTCCCTTTTTGATTCTATCAGCTAGTATTTGCAGACACATTCTTGTTTATGTGATCCCTTTGGTTCTTAGTCCTATCATTACGATCAATTGTGAACAGAAATTGATCACTGGGACTAGTGAGATGGCATTGGTACATGCCCCCTTGATGGGATTGAATTGGAATCCCCTGGTATGTTTCTAACTCCAACGTTTGAGGTAAGTCAGCTTGAGCATGTCCCGAATTGCACATCTCTTCCCTCTCTTATTTCCACTCTTATATTTAACAGCGACCACTTTTCAGTTAAGTTTCAGCACTTAAGAATTGTGTATTGATTACACTATTCAACCAAAAGTATTAAGTAGAACAAACAAAAAAAATATTAAGAGGGATAACATATTAAGCTGCTCATCAACAGTCAGGGTGAGGGCTGATCAAGTCACCGTTTCTCATAGTGTTCATTTCACCTAACAGGTTTCCTTTTTGGTGCTCAGTTAGTTGTCACCTATCAAGGAGAACAAGTGGTATTTGTCTCTTTGGGATTGACTTATTTCACTCAACATAATGTTTTCCAAATTCCTAACAGGGATCACTTTTCAGTTAAAATTTAAGCACCTAAGAATAATTGTGTGTTAATTACAGAATTCAACCAATGGTACTAGAACAAAAAAAAATACTAAAATGGATAAAGTATTACATTGTACATCAACCGTCAGGACAAGAGCTGATCAAGTCACTGTTTCTCATAGTGTCCATTTCACTTCAACAAGTTTCCCCTTTGGTGCTCAGTTAGTTGTCGCCAATCAGTGAGAACATATGATATTTGTCCCTTTGGGACTGGCTTAATTCACTCAGCATGATGTTTTCCAAATTCCTCCATCTTGTTGCAAATGACTGGGTTTTGTTGTTTTTGACTGCTGTATAGTATTCTATAGAGTGCATGTCCCATAATTTCTTTATCCAGTCTACTGTTGATGGGCATTTGGGTGGTTCCAGGTCTTAGCTATTGTGAATTGAGCTGCAGTAAACATTAATGTGCAGACTGCTTTTTTGTTTGCCAATTTAATTTCCTTTGGGTAAATTCCAAGGAGTGGGATGGCTGGGTTGTATGGTAGAGTTATATTCAGGTTTCTGAGGAATTTCCAGCCTGACTTCCATAGTGGCTTAATCAGTTTGCATTCCCACCAACAGTGGGTTAGTGTCTCTTTTTCCCCACATCCTCTCCAGCATCTATTGTTGGTAGATTTCTGAATGTGAGCCATTCTAACTGGGGTGAGGTGGAACCTCATTGTGGTTTTGATTTGCATTTCCCTGATTGCTAGTGATCTTGAACATGTTTTCATGTGCCTGTTGGCCATTTGGATTTCCTCTTTTGAAAAATGTCTATTGAGGTCCTTGGCCCATCTCTTAAGTGGGTTGTTTGTTTTGATCTTGTGGAGTTTCTTGATTTCTTTGTAGATTCTGGTTATCAACCCTTTATCTGTTGCATAGTTTTCAAATATATTTTCCCATTCTGTCGGTTGTCTCTTCACTTTCCTGACTGTTTCTTTTGCAGTAGAGAAACTTCTCAATTAGATGCAATCCCAAATGTTAATTTTGGCTTTAACTGCCTGTGCTTCTGGGGTGTTTTCCAAGAAGTCATTGCCGGTACCTATATCTTGCAGGGTTTTTCCAATGCTCTCTAATAATTTGATGGTGTCAGGTCATAGATTTAAGTCTTTAATCCATGTTGAGTGGATTTTTGTGTAAGGTCAAAGGTAGGGGTCTTGCTTCATGCTTCTGCACGTGGAAATCCAATTTTCTCAGCACCATTTATTGAATAGACTGTCCTTACTCCAGGGATTGGTTTTGGATCCTTGATCAAATATGAGCTGGCTGTAGATGTTTGGATTGATTTCTGGTGTTTCTGTTCTGTTCCACTGGTATATCCATCTGTTTCTGTACCAGTACCATGCTGTTTTGATAACAACTGCCCTGTAGTATGTCCTGAAATCTGGTATTGTGATGCCTCCAGCTTTGTTAATTTAAATGTTGAGATGGTGAGAAAAGAATTTCCTAAACTTCAGATAACACATCTCAGATAATGCTAAATGATAGTTTACACATGATTCTTATGACATAGAATTATTCCATTTTTTATTATTTTGTTATGTTCACTAGCAAATGCTGACGTCATATGCATGTGTGTGTGTGTGTGTGTGTGTGTGTAAGTGAGCAAGAAGGAAAAAGCAGAGATGACTTATAAAGCTTGAATTATGGGGACTGTGTCATTAGCAGTGATGGTAATTACAGAAGCTGCTCACTGTGATGGACAGAGGATGAGTTTAGTTTATAAAACTGAATTTTGAGAAAAATAACTAACAGATGGTAGGAATTGAAAATATAATTTGTAATACAAATTATGGCTAGAGATCCAGAGTTACTAATCATCCTCTTGAAGGTGATAATTGAAGTGGTATGGTGGCTGTAGAAGAGAATAGCAAAGAACATTTAAAACAGATCTTTGAAGAGCACTTGAATTTTGGAAGTGAGGCTGTGAGAGATTTTAATTTCTTTTTTTTATTTGCTTCATTCTCATTCTGTTACTTTATAATGAACATATAATGCAATTTTATGACAATAAAGTTGCAAGAAAATTTTCAATGGAAGAGAGAGTTTTAGAAAAGAATACAAATCAAGACCAAGGTTTTGTATTTGGTTGTTAAAGGTAGTGTGAGAGTAAATGTTTCAAATAGTATAAATATTGAAAGAACAGTTTGTCAGCAGGTGAATGTTAGATTCCATTAGAATGAGGGAAATGGGGCCGTTGAATGTACATTGGTACTATTCTTTCCAGAACTTTGATGCTGAAGTAGAAAAATTGGAAGTACAAAAATTGGATAATAGATTCAGAGTATACCAGAACAGGGGATATTGTATTTCTGGAGGGATGCATATTCTTAGAAAATTTGTGAGATGGAATGGAAGTTGAGGAACTGCAGAAATGTACAAGATGAGATAATTAATCTAGTAATGTCTGTTCATAAACATAATACGGAAGAGGATCCAAGGGGTAAATAGCTGGGTTATATTGGATGGGAAGAAAATTTCTCTTTATGAAAGGGAAGAAAGAATGAATGATGCAATAGATTAGGGGTTAGTAAAGTTTTCTGTGTGTGATCAGATAGTAAATAAATTCTTAGTTTCTGTGCCACACTGTCTCTTTTACAACTACTCAACTCTGTTGTGGTACATTGAAAAAAGCTATAAATAATACGTAAATAAACAGTGTTCAGGTAAAATTTTGATTTACAAAAGCAGATAGTGGACTGTATTTGCTCACCTTAGAAGGAGAAATATTGAGGTGCATAGTAGATAGATTCAGATTCAGTAGTTTTATCGAGGTGGCAGGCTCTTTTTTTTTTTCAGTAGTTTTATCTAGGTGGCAGGTAGTGTTTTTTTTTTTTTTTTTTGTGACATATGATGACATGTAAAATAAAGTCCTCTCCACAGTGAAGTTAGGTACAGCTTGCAAGGTTGGTGAATTTGGTGTGGGATAGGCTGAATATTTTCATGACATTTCTTGGCTTTTCAAGTTCAGCTGAAATACTGACTCCTACAATAGATGATGCATAAAAACTGGTTACAGGCTGTGATTCCTTGAACTTGTCTCAGAACGCTGTTTACTTACATTGGGCTCATTGCTCTTTTATCTTGTTTCCCAGGATCTCAGATTTCTGGCTTGCACGGCCTCTTAAGTATTCCTCTTTTTGATTCATTTAGATTTTGGTGTCCCTTTATGACTTTCATGTTTGCACATCTTTACAAAGCACATACCCTCTGATGCCTCAGAATCCTCTGGGTTTGACTAATCTAATTCTGTTCTTATAAGTGGAAAATTCACACAAGTGTTAGTTTTTTCACATTATTTCTTTTTTTTACTGCTATATATATATATATATATATATTTCTTTTTTAACTTTTATTTAATGAATATAAATTTCCAAAACAGCTCATGGATTACAATGGCTTTTTCCCCCCCATAACTTCCCTCCCACCCGCAACCCTCCCATCTCCCGCTCCCTCTCCCCTTCCATTCACATCAAGATTCATTTTCAATTCTCTTTATATACAGAAGATCAGTTTAGCATATATTAAGTAAAGCTTTCAACAGTTTGCACCCACATAGAAACACAAAGTGAAAACTACTGTTTGAGTACTAGTTATAGCATTAAATCACAATGTACAGCACATTAAGGACAGAGATCCTGCATGAGGAGGAGTAACTCCTGTTGTTGACTTAACAAATTGACACTCTTGTTTATGGCATCAGTAATCACCCTAGGCTCCTGTCATGAGTTGCCAAGGATCTGGAAGCCTTTTGAATTCACCGACTTGGATCATATTTAGACAAGGTCATACTCAAAGTGGAAGTTCTTTCCTCCCTTCAGAGAATGGTACCTCCTTCTTTGATGACCTGTTCTTTCTGCTGGGATCTCACTCACAAAGATCTTTCATTTAGGTCATTTTTTTTTTCCCCCAGAGTGTCTTGGCTTTCCATGCCTGAAATACTCTCATGGGCATTTCAGCTGGATCCGCATGCCTTAAGGGCTGATTCTGAGGCCAGAGTGCTGTTTAGGAATCTGCCATTCTATGAGTCTGCTGTGTACCCCGCTTCCCATGTTGGATCGTTCTCTCCCTTTATTTTTCTATTGGTCGGTATTTGCAGACACTAGTCTTGTTTATGTGATTCCTTTGACTCTTAGTCCTATCATTATGTCTTGACATGTTCATCTATTTTCCCATGTTTTTCAAGTTTGCCTCAAAATACACTTCTTTTTAAATGTGGAAGTTAAGCTTTTTTTTCTTTTTTTGACAGCCAGAGTTAGAGAGAGAGACAGAGTGAAAGGTCTTCTTTTTAGTTTTTTTTTTTTTTTCTTTTGAACAGCTTTATTGAGATTTAATTCACATGTCATACAGTTGATACACTTGGCGTATATGGTTTGGTGGTTTAGTATACTTATGGAGTTGTACTACCATCACTATGGTCAATTGTAGAATACTTAACTCACCACAATTAGCAATCATTCCTTTTGCTTGCCAGCCTTCACAGCTGTAGGCAATCAAGAATCTACTTTCTGTCGCAGATTTTTCTATTCTGGATATTTCATATAAATGGAATTATATGGTATTTATCCTTTTGTGACTGGCTTCTTTTACTTGGCATGGTGTTTTCTGTGTTATGACAGATATTAATACTTCATTTCTTTTTATGACTGGGTAATATTCCATTGTAGGGGTATACTACATTTTGTTACTCCATACATCAATTGAAAGATATTTGAATTGTTTCTACTTTTTGGAAATATAAACACAATAATAATCATATGCTATCTAAAAGCATCAGAATAACAAGTGTAAGAATAAAGCTGTTATGAACATTTGTGTACAAGACTTTGTATAAATTTATATTTTCATTTGTCTTGGGTATGTGCCTTGTTGTGCAATTTCTGGGTAATATTGTAACTCTGTTTAATTTTTGGTGGAACTGTTTTATAAAGCAGTTGTGCCATTTTATAATATGATCAGCCAGGTATGAAGGTTCTAGTTTTTCCACATCATCACAACACTTGTTATAATTTGTCTCTTTGATTACAGTCATGCTCTGTAGATTAGAATCTTTGTAGTTTTAATGTGCATTTCCTTAAGCAATAATGATTGTAATATCTTCTCATCTGCTTATTGGTGCTTTTTATGTTTTCTTAGAAGATGTTGTCAGATCCTTTGCCCATTTTTAAATTGGATTGTGTTTTTATTATTGAGTTTTATGAATTCTGTAAGTTTTATTTGTTTTCGTTCAATTTATGATTAATTTAAGTAACATTTCTTTTATATAGGTTTTTTAAAAAAGATTATTTATTTATTTGAAAGTCAGAGTTATAGAAAGAAGTGGGGGAGAGACACAGAGATAGAGATCTTCCATCTGCTGGTTCACACTCCAAATGGTCATACCAGCTGGGATAGGTCTAGTTGAAGTCAGGAGCCAGTAAATCCACTGGGTCTCCCACGCAGTGAGCAGGGACCCAAGCACCTGGGCATCTTCCACTGCTCTCCCAGGTGCAATAGCAGAGAGCTGGATGGGAACCTGGATAGGACTTTAACCAATGCTCAGATGGGATGCTGGTGTTACAGGCTTGGTGTCACACACTTTACCACAAAATAGGGTCAATATGTTGAATTTTAAAATGTGTTTGACTTAGAGTGAAACCAGAGTTCTTAGAAGACAAGAATTTGCATCTTTTAACTTTTATTTAATGAATATAAGTTTCCAAAGTACAACTCATGGATTACAATGGCTTTTTCCCCCCCATAACTTCCCTCCCACCTGCAACCCTCCCATCTCCCACTACCTCTCCCCTTCCATTCACATCAAGTTTCATTTTCAATTCTCTATATACAAAAGATTAGTTTAGTATATATTAAGTAAAGCTTTCAACAGTTTGCACCCACATAGAAACACAAAGTGAAAACTACTGTTTGAGTACTAGTTATAGCATTAAATCACAATGTACAGCACATTAAGGACAGAGATCCTGCATGAGGAGTAAGTGCACAGTAACTCCTGTTGTTGACTTAACAAATTGACACTCTTGTTTATGGCATCAGTAATCACCCTAGGCTCTTTTCATGAGTTGCCAAGGATATGGAAGCCTTTTGAATTCACCGACTTGGATCATATTTAGACAAGGTCATACTCAAAGTGGAAGTTCTCTCCTCCCTTTAGAGAAAAGTACCTCCTTCTTTGATGACCTGTTCTTTCCACTGGGATCTCACTCGTGGAGATCTTTCATTTAGGTTTTTTTTTTTTTTTTTTTTTTTTTGCCAGAGTGTCTTGGCTCTCCGTGCCTGAAATACTCTCATGGGCATTTCAGCTGGATCCGCACGCCTTAAGGGCTGATTCTGAGGCTAGAGTGCTGTTTAGGACATCCGCCATTCTATGAGTCTGCTGTGTATCCCGCTTCCCATGTTGGATCGTTCTCTCCCTTTATTTTTCTATTGGTCGGTATTTGCAGACACTAGTCTTGTTTATGTGATCCCTTTGACTCTTAGTCCTATCATTATGATCAATTGTGAACAGAAATTGATCACTGGGACTAGTGAGATGGCTTTGGTACATGCCACCTTGATGGGATTGAATTGGAATCCCCTGGTGTGTTTCTGCCATTTGGGGCAAGTCCGATTGAGCATGTCCCAAATTGTACATCTCTTCCCTCTCTATTCCCACTCTTATATTTAACAGGGATCTCTTTTCATTAAAGTTTCAACACTTAAGAATAACTGTGTATTAATTACAGAATTCAACCAATAGTATTAAGTAGAACAAACAAAAAATAGTAAAAGGGATAAAGTATTACTTTTTTTTTTTTAGGTTTGTATGCCTAAACTTAGTGGAGTGAAGGACATATGTTTTTAGTAATAAAATCACTTCAATAATAGTTTTTGAATGTATTTATTACAGATCTGAAAAGTGAGCAATTTTAATATTTGAATTCATAGCAAGACTTCTTAGATTTTCCTTTCCTTCCAGTTTACCCTACTGCCTTTGCAGTATAAATTTTTTTTGTTATTAATATAAAGAGATTTGATTTCATGTATTTCATAGGTATAATTCTAAGAAGATAACCATTCTCTCTCCATCCCTCTCCTTTTCTCCCTTCTTTCCTTTCATTAATGTTTGCAAAGACATAATTCACCACTAACCACTAATTCACCATTTAACAAGTAAAAAGTAGGAGGACCAATGTTCCACAGCAGTATAAACAAGAGCTAAAAGTGACAGTCATATCACATGATGTCTACTTCATTACTATACATTCTTTTTTATTGTACTTTAATTTCCACATATCAAAAAAAAAAACATGATATTTGACTTTTTGAGCTGGCTTATTTCACTAAGGGTAAAGGTTTCCAGTTGTACCAATTTTGTTGAAAAGAAAGGATTTCATTTCTGTTTATAGCTGAGTAGTATTCCATAGTGTATATATACAGCATTTTCTTTATCCAGCCATTAGTTGATGGAGATATGAATTTATTCCATATCTTAGCTATTGTGACTTGAGCTGCAATGAATATGGGAGTACAGGTAACTCTTTCATATGCTGATTTCATTTCATTTGGGTAAATACCCAGGGGAGGGATGTCTGGCAAATGTGGTAGGTCTGATATCAGATCTCAGAGAAATCTTGATATTGTCATCCATAACGGTTGTACTAGTTTACATTCCTGCTAACAGTGGATTAAGCAAGAAAAAGAATTACCCACATCTTCACCAGCATATATTGTTATTTGATTTTTGGGTGATAGCCATTCTGACAGGAATGAAGTGAAGCTCATTGTGGTTTTGATTTTCATTTCCCTGATGGCTCATGATTCTGAACAATTTTTTATGTGTCTGTTGGCCATTTAAATCTCATCCTTTGAAAATGCCTATCCAAATCTTTTGCCCATTTCTTAACTGGATTGTGTTTTTTGTTGTTGAGTTTCTTGAGCTCTTTATAAATCCTGGATATTAATCCTTTGTCAGTTGCAAAGTTTGCAGACATTTTCTCCTATTCTATGGTTTGCCTCTTCACTTTGCTGAGTGTTTCTTTTGCAGTTCAGAAGCTTCTCAATTTGATATAATCCCATTTGTCAATTTTGGCTTTGATTGCCTGTCCTTCTGGGGTCTTTTCCAAGAAGTCTAGGCTTATGCCAATGTCTTTCAGGGTTTTCCCAATGTTCTCTAATAATTTGATGGTATCTGGTCATAGATATAGATCTTTAATCCATTTTTGAGTTGATTTTTGTATAAGGTGTAAGGTAGGGATCTTGATTCATATTTCTGCACACGGAAATCCAATTTTCCCGGCACCATTTGTTGAAGAAATTGCCCTTTCTCTAGGGATGTATTTTAGCTCCTTTGTCAAAGATTAGTTGGTTGTAGATGCATGGATTGATTTCTTGGATTTCTATTCTGTTTCGCTGGTCTACATGTTTGTTTTTGTGCCAGTACCAGGCTGTTTTGATTATAACTGCCCTGTAGTATGTTTTATTTTTTAAAGATTTATTTATTTATTTGAAAGAGTTACACACAGAGAGGAGAGGCAGAGAGAGAGAGAGAGAGAGAGAGAGAGAGAGAGGTCTTTGATCTGCTGGTTCACTCCCCAATTGGCTGTGATGGTCACAGCTGCACTGATCTGAAGCCAGGAGCCAGGAGCTTCTTCCAGGTCTCCCATATGGGTGCAGGGGCCCAAGGACATGGGCAATCATTTGCTTTCCCAGGCCATAGTAGAGAGCTGGATCAGAGGTGGAGCAGTCGGGACTCGAACCTGCACCCATATGGGATACCGGCACTGCAGGCAATGGCTTTACCTGCTATGCCACCATGCTGTCCCCTATCATATGTCTTGAAATCTGGTATTGTGATGCCTCCAGCTTTGCTTTTGATTTTTTTTAAGATTTTTTATTCATTTGAGAGGCTGAGTTACAGAGAGAGAGAGGAAGAGACAGAAAGAAAGGTCTTCCTTCTACTGGTTCACTGCCCAAATGGCCACAATGGCCAGAGCTGAGGCAATCTGGAGCCAGTATCCAGGAGCCAGGAGCTTCTTCCAGGTCTCCTATGTGGGTGCAGGGACTCAGGCACTTGGGCCATCTTACACTACTTTTCCAAGCCACAAGCAGAGAGCTGTATCAGAAGAGGAGCAGCTGGTACATTAACTGGCGCCTATATGGGATGCTGGTGCTGCAGGTGGAGGCTTAGTCTACTATGTCAAAGCATTAGCCACTGTTTTGGGTATTTCATATTGCTTTAGGTATTAGGAGTCTCTTGTGTTTCCATATGAATGTTAGCATTGCTTTGTCTACATCTGAGAAAAATGTCATTGGTATTTTGATTGGGATCATATTGAATCTGTAAATTGCTGTGAGTAGTATGGACATTTTTGTGATATTAATTTTCCCAATCCATAAACATGGAAGATGTTCAGACTTTCCATTTTTTTGTGTCTTCTTCTATTTATTTCTTTAATGTTTTGTAATTTTCCTTGTAGAGATCTTTCAATTCCATGATTAAATTTATTACAAGGCTTTTTAAGTTTTTCTGCAGCTGTTATGAATAGTACTGATCTTTCTTTCTCAGCCATGGAATTATGTGTTTATACTAAGGATATTGATTTTTGTGTGTTGAGTTCATTTCTTACAGCTTTACCTCTTTTATGTGTTCCAATAGTCTCTTAGCGGAGTCTTTTGGTTCTAATATATATAGTAGTATGTTATCTGGAAACAGTGATAATTTCACTTCCTCCTTTCCAATTTGTACCCCTTTGATTTCTTTTTCTTGCCTAATGGCTCTAGCTAAAACTCTAGGACTATGCTGAATAGCAGTGGTAAAAGTGGGATCCTTGTCTGGTTCTGGATCCTTGTCTGGTTCTGGATCCTAGTCTGGTTCTGGATCCTAGTTGAAATGCTTCAAGATTTTTCCTTATTCACTATGATGGTGGCTGTGGGTTTGTCATATATTGCCTTTATTGTGTTGAGGAATGTTCCTTGTATACCGAATTTGTTTAAGGTTTTCATCATGAAAGAATGTTGTATTTTATCAAATGCTTTCTCTACATCTACTTAGATAATCATATGGCTTTTATTATTAAATTTGTTAATGTAATGGATTGCATATATTGATTTGTGTATGTTTAACTATCCCTGCATACAAGGGGTAAATCCCACTTGGTCTGGGTGAATAATCATTCTTCTGTGTTGTTGAATAGATTAGCCAGTGCTTTGTTGAGTATTTTTGCATACGTGTTCATCAGGCATATCGGTGTATAGTTATCTGTCTTTGTTGTATGTGGGGAGCAACTCGGACTAGACTGTTACTGGAATTAAGACTTATTCTATGCATCTGCTCTCCCACAATATGGCACTGGGAGAGGAGTAAAAACAACTTTTACACAGCTGCCTCCAGTTCAACCAGTAACCTGCAGGAGCTGATCCTGCTCCTGATTGGAGGAGAGCAGCGTACTCGGCGTGTGGGTAGCAGAGTTGGGATTGGTGGAAGAGGACTATAAAGGAGGAGAGAGACAACATGTACCAGGAACATCTATCTGAAGGAACACCTGAGCAGCCCCCGAGAGAGCCGGCCGGCGGTGTGCCGCTCCCCCGCGGAAGTGGGGAAAGTGGCAGGGGGGCCGCCCTTCCACGGAGGTGGAGGGACGGTAGCCAACCCGGGAAGAACCAGCAGCAAACCCGGGAAGGGCCGAGCAGACAAAAGAACAGCGCAGGGTTCTGTGTTGTTCCTCCGCGAAGAGGGGGAGCGACATAATGGTGCCGTGACTCGGATAGGAAACCTAGGAGGGAAGAAGTGGGAAAAAGTGGGAAAATACCGGAGAGAGAGACTAGAAGAGCCTAGGGAAAAGCCAGACGGAAAAAGTGCCGGAAGAAGTTAGGATTGAAAGCAAAAGTGAGAGCTAGAACAAACAGACTCAGATACGGACTGTGGGGAGAAGCCAGGAGAAAAGAGAGGGGAATATTGTTGGAAGAAAAGTTAGGAAACATACTGGGTAGAGAAAAATGTCAGGGAAAATGAAGCCGCGGGGGCAGGCTGAGGCGGAGACGTAAGCTAGCTTGGGATTCGTCAAGTCAGCCCGGGGAGCAAAAGACGGGAAGCCAAACCGAAGCGGAGACGTGAGCTAGGTTGAATTCGCCAAGTTAGCCCGGGGAACTTAGACTGAATACCGGTGGTGGAAACGTGAGCTAGGCTGTGTGATTCGCGGAAGCCGCCGCGCGCAGAGAGAGCGCGCGGGGCACAAGTGGGGAGAGCGCACGGGGCGCGAATAGATAGGGAACGTGGGGCTAGCGCGGAGGCTGTGGTGCGGGCACGAAGGGCGCAGAGACCACGGAGCACGCGTGAAGCCGGGAAGCCGCGCAGAGCCGGGAAGCCGCCGCGGGGCGAGGCGCCGAGAAGCAGCCTCGGGGCGGGCGCCGGGAAGCTGCGGGGATAAGAGAAACAGAAGTTTAGAAGTAAAATGAGAGAAATAGGAATGCTGGCAGATAAAAGTAAAATAGGAGAGATAGGAATGCCCGGAGATAGAGAAATAGAGAAAAATAAGGCCTCCCCACAACATGGCAATGAGAGGGCTTGGATTCGGACTGCCTGATTAGTGAGGCGGTGAGCACCTGTGGGCGGCTAGCAGCTTCTGCGCCGCAGGTCACTGAAGACAGGCACGTTATCAACACCAATAAGTCTCCCCACAAGACAGCAATGAGAGGGCTTGGATTCGGTCTGCCTGATTAGGCGATAAGCACCAGCAGGCAGCTCGACCAGAGTATGAGCTGCAGGTCACCGAAGATAGGCACGAATCAACATCAATAAGTCTCCCCACAATACGGCAATGAGAAGGCCCGGATTCGGTTTGCCTGATTGGTAGGGCTTGTGTGGGTAGCAGAGTTGGGATTGGTGGAAGAGGACTATAAAGGAGGAGAGAGACAACATGCACCAGGAGCATCTATCTGAAGGAACACCTGAGCAGCCCCAGAGAGAGCCGGCCGGCGGTGTGCCGCTCCCCCGCGGAAGTGGGGAAAGTGGCAGGGGGGCCGCCCTTCTACGGAGGTGGAGGGACGGTAGCCAACCCGGGAAGAACCAGCAGCAAACCTGGGAAGGGCCGAGCAGACAAAAGAACAGTGCAGGGTCCTGTGTCATTCCTCCGCGAAGAGGGGGAGTGACAGTTGTATCTTTTTCTGGTTTAGGAATTAAGGTGATATTGGCCTCATGGAAGGAGTTTGAGAGGATTCTGTCCCTTTCAGTTGTTTTGAATTGTCTTAGAATTGGACTGGATATTCTTTAAAGGTTTGTTAAAGTTCAGCTGTGAAGCCAACCGGTCCTGGGCTTTTCTTTGTTGGGAGGGTCTTTATTACTGATTCAGTCTCCATCTTGTTATTTGTCTGTTTAGGTTTCCTAAGTCTTGTTACTTGATTTTGGTAGATTGTATGTGTCCAGAAATATATCCATTACTTCTAGGTTTTTTAATTTGTTGGCATATGGCTGTTTGTAGTAATTTCCTGATAATTATTTTTATTTCTGTGATATGCTTTTTAACGTCTTCTTTTTCATCTCTGATTTTATTAATTTGGGTTTTCTTCCTACCCTTCCACACTTATTTTGGTTAGTTGGAACAATGATATATCAATTTTGTTTATTTTTTAAATAACTAGCTCTTCATTTCAGTGATCTTTTGTGTTTTTGTTTAAATTTTGTTTATTTCTTCTCTAATTTTAATGATTTATTTATTCCTGCTAATTTTGGATTTCATTTGTTCCCCGTTTTCTAGGTACTTGAGATGCATTGTTAGATCAATAATTTGATACCTTTCTAATTTCTTGATGTAGGTACTAATTACTATTTACTCTCTCTCTCTCTCACTGTCTAACTTTACCTGTCAAAAAAATAAAATAAATGTAACTCTAGGAGCATAGTGATTCTTCACGTCATACGCACCCTCCCCCACACACTCCCACCCTTCTTCCTCCTCCCTTTTCTATTCTCAGTCTTATTTTTTTCCTAAGATTTATTTTCAATTAACTTTATACCCAGAATATTAACTCTATACTAAGTAAAGATTCAACAAATTGTCTTAAAATAAAAACTGTTCCTCAACAGTCGAGACAAGGGCTGTTCAAAGGCATTGCATCTCAAAGTTGATTTCACTTCCTTTTTTAAAAACATTTTTTATAAACATAATTAACTTTAAAGAAGAACCCAAGAATGATATGTCTTTTGCGAGCACTTAGATATAATTATAACTTATGAGGCATAAGGATATTCTCTACTTATTACACTAAAATGACGAAAATCTTTGAGAACAAGTTTTACTATTAACTCTCATAATATAATTCTTTGAGGCCCAAGGTCCTGCATGGGAAGTTAGTGCACAGTGACTCCTGTTATTAATGTAACAATTAACAGTCTTATGTATGATGTCAGTGATCACCTGAGGCTCTTGACTTGAGCTGCATCGGCTATAGAAGCCTTTTGAATCCACAGACTCCTTCAGTATTTAGATAAGGCCATAAGCAAAGTGAAAGTTCTCTCCTCCCTTCAGAGAAAAGTACCTCCTTCTTTGATGACCACTTCTTTCCAATGGTGTCTCACTCACAGAAGTCCTTCATGTAGCACATTTTTTGCCACATTATCTTGGCTTTCTATGCCTGAAATGCTCTCATGGGCTTTTCAGCCAAACCAGCATGCCTTAAGGGCTGATTCTGAGCTCAGAGTGCTACTTTAAGCAATTGTCATTCTATGAATCTGCTGTATGGACTGCTTCCTATTTTGGAGCATTTGCTCCTTTTTAATTCTGTTGTTATTACCAAACACTTAATCCTATTTATATGATCACTTTAACACTTAATCCTATCCATATGATCACTTTACACTTGAAATGCTATTTTTTACCATCCAGCTTAAGGGAATTTATGGCCCTATGCCAAATTTTTAAACTGTACACTTAGAAGTAAATCTGTAGGAATGTATGTAGAACTATAGCTTTACAGTTACAAACTTCAGGAACGTGGTGATTCTTCCCACCATGCCTACCCTCCCACCCATACTCCCATACCCCTTCCTTTACCTCTTTTATTCCCAATCTTACTTTTACTAAGATCATTTTCAATTAATTTTATACACATAGATTAATTCTATGTTAAGTCAAGGGTTCAACAAATTGTATGGAAAGAAAACCTCTTCCTTAACAGTCAAGACAAGGGCTATTCAAAGTCATTGCTCCTCATAATGTCAATTTCACTTCTACAAATTGCCTTTTATGTGCTTTATTAGTTATCACAGGTCAAGGTATTTTTCTTTTTGGGACTGGCTTATTTCACTAAATATAATATTTTCTAGATTCATCCATCTTTTTTTGCAAGTGACTGGGTTTCTTTCTTTCTTTATTTTTTAACCATTGTGTACTATTCCATGGTGTACATATCCCATAATTTCTTTATCCAAAGTTTAATTGGTGGGCATTTGGGTTTATTCCATGTCTTAGCTATTGTCCATAGCTTTTGATATGTCGTATTGTCATGTTGATTCTCCTCTAGGATTTTTGATTTCCTTTTTTATTTCTTCTGTGATCCACTATTCATTCAGGACCATGTTGCTTAGTCTCCATGTGTTTGTATATTTTCCAGAGTTTCTTAAGTTGCTTATTTCCAGCTTCAGTCCATTGTGATCAGAAAACATATATGGAATGATTTTAATTATTTTTTTGAATTTGCTGAGACTTGCTTTATGGCCTAAAGTATAGTCTACTCTACAGAAAGTTCCATACACTGAAGAAAAGAATGTATATTCTGCAGCTGTGGTATAAAATGCTCTGTAAGTAAAAATTGGGTTCATTTGGCACATAGTATAGGTTTGCTCTGTTGTTTCTTTGTTAATTTTTTTTTGTCTAGTTGATCTGTCCATTGATGAAAGTGGGGTGCTGAAGTCCCCCATTATTACTGTATTTGAGTCTCTGTCTCCCTTTAAATCCATTAATTTTTTTAATTGCCAGACACCTTGGGATTGGTTTCATATACATTTGCTAGTCACATTTTCCTGTTCAATTGATCCCTTGATTATTATAAGATGCCTTTCTTTGTCTCAACCATTTTTGTGTTAAAATCTATTTTGTTAGCTTATTTTTGCTTTCTATTAGCATGGAATATATTTTCCTGTCCTTCTACTTCAATTATTTTGTTGATGATGTGTGTTTCTTGTAGGCAGTAAATAGACAAGTCTTGTTTTTTAATCCATTAAGTCAGTCTATATCTTTTAATTGGAAAATTTAAGCCATTTACATTGAAGGTTAATTATGATAAGTAATGACATGGTCCTGCCATTTTTCCATAAATATTCCTATTATTTTCTTTGGATTTCCTTTGTACTTTTATTAGGAATTTTCCTGCCTTTACATTCTTTCATAATGATGACTGTCATTTCTGTTTCTCTGTGTAGCATGTCCTTAATTTTCATTTGTAAAGCTAGATAAGTTTTAGCAATTCTTTCATTATCTGTTAGATTTGGAAGGTTTTTATTTTACCTTTTTATAAATGAGCACATTTTTAGGTAGTAGGAACCATATTCTATTATTTTAAGTGAGAAAATATATATCACCCAAATGAAATTCTAGATTGGTTTTGATTTCTGAAATAAAACACTCATACATCTGCATAACAATGGCCATGAATTTCTGTGATGTATTTATAAAAAGCAGTTACTTAATTTTTCAAAAAAATATTTTGAGCACATCAAAGTATGTTCATTTGCAGTCATCAATGATATTAGTCTGTGATACATACTACTTTTTAATTTGCAAAAAATGTATTCTGTAATGTAAATAGACTAACATGTTATTTTACTAAACGTGTATTAACTGTCTGAACTGATTGAATCATTAGGCTCTTGGCAGAACTGAAAACTGGGGTCAATAAAGTTTTAAGCATGGGGAGTAGCGGAGGCATGGGATGAGATGGGAGGATAATAAGATGATAGCAGTAATATGTTATATTTTAATATATTTCTGCCTTTTTGGCTTAAACTCATAAGTATAGATGCTGCTTTTCTTTTCATGGGGTAATGCCCCAATCAATTAATTTTAAGTTAAAGACATCCTACGTTGAATATGCATTTAATATATTTAACCTACCAAATAGCTTAGCTTAACAACACTGTACATGGGGGAGTCAGTTGTTTCCCATCATGATCATGTGACTGTCTGGGAATCATGCCTCAATGTGCTTCCCAGCATCATCAGAGAATACTGTATTGCATCTTACTAGACTGAGAGAAGATCAAAATGCTAAATATGAAAAAATCCTTAAGTTAAACCATTGTAAGCCAGGGATCATCTGTACTGAAAAACTACAGCATGGACTATGGAAATCAGATTTTGGTTTGAGATTTTTTCTTTTTTCTTTTTCTTTTTTTTTGACAGGCAGAGTGGACAGTGAGAGAGAGAGAGACAGAGAGAAAGGTCTTCCTTTTTGCCGTTGGTTCACCCTCCAATGGCTGCCACGGCTGGCGCGCTGAGGCTGGCGCACCGCGCTAATCCGAAGCCAGGAGCCAGGTGCTTCTCCTGGTCTCCCATGGGGTGCAGGGCCCAAGCACTTGGGCCATCCTCCACTGCACTCCCGTGCCACAGCAGAGAGCTGGCCTGGAAGAGGGGCAACCGGGACAGAATCCAGCGCCCCGACTGGGACTGGAACTCGGTGTGCTGGTGCCGTAAGGCGGAGGATTAGCCTATTGAGCCGCGGTGCCGGCGGTTTGAGATTTTTTCTAACATTTACATGAACTGGGTGTCTGGTAAGATTACTTAACTTTGATAAGATTTTATTGAAAAGTAATATAGTTTGTTGTGAGAGTGAATCTTGACAATGCATAAATTGGGCATAAATTGTGTGTATTGTGATAACTGTAACATTTATAATTATATTTCCAAAAATACTGATAGCAATGTACATTTAAAATTGCATTCCATTGATATTCATGTAACTTGACTAAATCAAAATAATGTACCTGTATTCTTTTGGTTTTATTTTGTGTGTGTGTTTTCATCTAAGTTATATCAAAACATACACCTCAGTGAAAGAAGCCAGGCATATATATATACACATATATATAAAATATTATATATATAATTCTATTTACATAAAACTCTAGAAAATATTTCTAATCTATAATAAAAACTAAAAGTAAATTAGATTTTTCCTGTGGCCTGAGTGGAAGGGTTGTTTGAAAAGTGGTACAAGTAAACTTTTTGGGTAATGAAAATATTTTATATCTTGATTACTGTGATAAAGATAGCAGACATGGAACTGACAAACACTCGTTTTATTGGTTGTGATTATATTATAGTATATCTAAACTTTTCGGTTATATATAGCTTACTAGAATGTAGGTGGTTAGAGGACATGAATTTTTGTTTTTTGTTTGCTTTGGTATCACCATTTCATAGAACACTTATTATGTGCTTACCATATGCTATACTTGAAGTATTAATTGATAATTTGATAAGCATTTGAATTAAATAAACATTGCTTTTTGTTTTAAAAAATTTACTAATTAATTTGAAAGACAGACAAAAGCAAGATCAAAAGAGCAAGAGAAATCTTCCATCTGATGGTTTATTCCTCAAATAGCTTCAACAGTAGGGCCCTTAAGCTGAAGCCAGGATACAAGAACTCCATCTGGGTATCCCACATGGGTGGCAGGGCTGCCATCCTAGGTACAGGAAACTGGATCAGAAGTAGAGCAGATGGGACTTGAACTTGCACTCTAGTATGGCTCAGTGTTGCAAGAGACAGATTAACTTGCTGTCCCACAACTCCAGACTTTAAACATTGCTTTTCATGTCCTTTTTCATTTTTTAAAAGATCTGTTTATTTAAGAGGCAGAGTTACAGGCAGAGAGAGACAGAGAGAAAGGTCTTCCATCTGCTGGTTCATTCCCCAGGTGGCCTCAATGGCTGGAGCTGAGCACATCTGATGCCAGGAGCCAGGAGCATCTTCTGTGTCTTCCACATGGTTGCAGGTGTCCAAGAACTTGGGCCATCTTCCACTGCTTTCTGAAGCCATAGCAGAGAGCTGGATTGGAAGAGGAGCAGCTGGATTATGAACTGGCACCCATTTGGGATGCCAACACTGTAGGCAGAGGCTTAAGTTACCATACTATAGCACTGGCCCATATAATCTCTTTAAACTTGGAATCTTAGATATTTTCCCTGTTGTGATAGTATTGTATTAGTGCATATTTTCTAGGTATTTCTGTGAATAAAATTCTTCAGCTCCACTTAAAGTCTTCTTGTCCTCTGCATGCTATCAATGTGGTATTTATATAAATTATTTGGAAATGAATTTTTCTGAAATTCCTGAATACTCATTTATTAGTGAATTCTAAAGTAAGCTTTTCACAAGGGTCTACAGGGGTCTAAATTTATAGAAGATTTCCTATTTGTGTTTTAGGTTTACAGTGTTCAAGAATCATTATTGCATATTTGATGTTTCTGAGACAGAAATAAGTAATGATTTGAAAGAAGGCTAATGGAAATTCAGTGAGGGAAGAAAAGTGAATGGGATGATGTTGGGGAGATACAACAGGCTGAAGTAGGCAGGGCCTGATAGACTTTGGAAAGATGTTTTGATTTTACTCTTAGGGCAATTAAGGGTTTTTACAGAGGTTGGTAACATGGTCTTTCTGCTGTAGGGACACTAAATTGGAGAGGGCAAGAGAGGAAGATCATGGAAATAATGGCGATAGAGATGGAGCAGAATTATTCAGGGTACAGTTTGGATGTGATGTGATAGAAAGGCTTTTACCATTCTAAGTACTTTGTGCTTTACTGTACTGGCAAAAGGGAGTCAATGAAAGGTTTATCAATGGAGTGACAGTGGCATGATTATAGTTGTTATTTGGGAAATGTTTGGCAACATTAAGGATGGACATGCACAGGAGAGAGATGGAGAAAAGGGAGACAAAGCACAAATTAATAGTACTGATAAGAAATGATAGCTCTGTGTCTGTGGACATAGTTTTCTGCTTTGCCGTGTAAGATAAATCAGGTTTAGATGCCTCCATTTGGGTAATAGTTACAAACCGAGTACTGGGACTAATTGAAATTGAGCTTGGCTTGAGTGCTAGGGTAAGGTGAGTGTACCTTCACATAGAGAGTGGGTTCAAAGTAAAGGGTAGGAGGTTGAATCTGAAGAAATTCCTTGAGGCACTAGAGTAGAACATAGTTGCAGGGGGTTTGTATTTGGTTCCATGGATTTCATTGGTGGGTAGCAAGTGTACTGATTAAAATGACTTGACTATATTTATAATTTTCTCATCATCTTGTTTCCTCTTGTTTGACAGAACCTCTCACTTCTTAATGCTTGACTGTTTCTCTTGGTAATAGTTTTTAGAACATTTAAAAGATCTGTGCTTAAATGCTTACCATCACTTCTGTTGAACTGAACTATCTATTTGCCATGATCCTGCTTTTCAGATCTTGAGCCAGAATAATTAATAACTTTTCTTTTTTTCCTGTGATAAATCGATGAAGTTCAAGTTAAAAAAATTTTTTTGAGCAGGTGAGGAGGGGAGAGAAAAAATACCATCTTCTGGTTTATTCTCCAAATGGTCATAACTGCGCAGCTGAAACTAGAGCCCGAATCTAGGGACACAATCTGAGTCTCTGCCATGCCTGCTCCCTCCTATGATCTACATTGGTGGAATGCTGAAATCAAGAGCTTGAGTCAGGGAATGAAATCTAAGGCACTCAAATACATTACATGGTCATCTTAGTCAGTGCCTTAACCAGTAGGACAGATGCCCACATTCAAAGCTCATCTCTTGGTTTCTATTCAGCCTCTCATTAGTGGGTGTGCATTGGAAGAATTTTCAGCAATCTGACCATCCTAAAATCTGAAATTTTTAAATTTTCTTCCAGTGATTTATTTTTAAATTTATTTGAAAGGCAGAGTTACAGAGAGAGAGGGAGAGATGGAGGAGGAGGAGGGGGAGAGAGAAGAAGGAGAGAGAAAGGGAATGGGGAGGAGGAGAGATGTTGCTATCTCCTCTCTCTCCCTATCTGTAATGCTGCCTTTCAAATAAATAAATAAATAAATAAATCTTTTAAAAAATCATTGAGGTTATGGAAATTTTTTATTTTTCTTAAGAAACCTTTTATTTAATGAGTATAAATTTCATGAGTACATCTTTAGGAATACAGTGATTATTCCCACCATACCTGTCCTCTCACCGCCATTCCCTCCCACTTGCTCCTCTCTCCTATTCCCAGTTTCATTCTCCATTAAGATTCATTTTCAATTAAATTTATACACAGAAGACCAACTCTATACAAAGTAAAAAATTTCAGCTGTTTGCAGACACACACACACAGAATAGAAAAGACTATTTGAGAACAAGTTTTACAGTTAAATCTCATAGTACGACTGCATGGGGAGTAAGTGCACAGTGACTCCTGCTGTTAATTTAATAATTAATGCTCTTTGTATATCATCAGTGATCACCTGAGGCTCTTGACATGAGCTGCCAGGGCTATGGAAACCTTTTGAGCCCGCTATCTCTGTCAGTACAGTATTTGGACAAACCCATAAGCAAAGTGGAAGTTCTCTCCTCCCTTCAGAGAAAAGTGCATCCTTCTTTGATGGCCCATTCTTTCCACTGGGGTCTCATTCACAGAGATCCTTCAAGTAGGATTTTTTTCCACAGCGTCTTGGCTTTCCATGCCTGGAATGCTCTCATGGGCTTCTCAGACCAGCATGCCTTAAGGGCTAATTCTGAGGTAAGGGTGCTACTTAAAGTGATTGTCATTCTATGAGTCTGCTGTGTGGACTGCTTCGTATGTTGGAACATTCTCTCCTTTTTATTTCTATCTATTATTATTAGCAGGCATTTGATATTATTTATATGACCTCTTTAACATTTAATTTTATCTATATGATCACTTTAAAACTTAATATGATCACTTTAATATTTAAGATGATAATTCCTACTTTGTAGAGTGGTGGAAGAAATGATACAGTAAATGTAAAAATATTTATTTCATTTAAGGCATAATATGTGTATTAATTGTTGATGATTGAAAAAAAATACATATATATTTTTCTAAAATTAGTACCCTAAGATGAGTGACAGAAGCAGCCATAAATAATTCATCTTTGAACACTGTTTTGAAGACAAAGTTGTGCTAACTATATCATAGCCTTTATGTGAATAAAACTAGTATTTTCTGTATTTTATAGTGTGATTATTGAATTTTCTTAATTTTAAATGGAGTAGTCTAAATAAAAATTTCATATTTTTTTGTACTGGATATTTTAGATTTGTAGCTGAAAGGAACACTCTTTTTCCCTAAAAATAGGGAGACTGTATGTATGTATATATGTATGTATGTATATGTGTATGCATATGTTCATGTGAATTGTGATTGCTGATGATTGCCAGGTAACCTCAGTGAAATTCAGTCATGGTTACCTGCTAGTTTTCTTTAGGAATCGTCCACTTATGACTGAAGCAACAATAAGTTATGTTAAATATTTATAAAGAAAGTAAAATTAGTAACAATGTAGTTTATAAAGAAGCTCCCTTTAAAATCAATTAAGAATTATTTTACATCAAACTGTATTTTTCATGGTTTTACATATACATTAAATGTGCATGTATTTTTTAAAAGTTGTATGTTTTTACTTTTAGATAGTGTATATTTAATTTTTACATGTACTAATTTTTCTAAGGCCCAATTTCAGTGGTATTATACATTCTTTAAGAGCTTATATATAATGTAATGCAGATTCTGTGAAAAAACAACTTGGGTCTAACAACATCTTTCAGAAAGCAAGATGAACATTCCTATAAATTCTTTAGAGTTTATATAAATATTTCATAAATTGATCTCTAGATGTGAATATTCTTTTTGGAATTTGGAGTAAAATAATTTTATTTAAAAGAAAGGATTGATATTGTTAAAAGTAACATTTTAGATCAACTGGTATTATGAAATTATATTGAAATTTGCCTAAAGAGTTTTATGACTAGAGAAATATCACTTTTCATGTTGCATATATATATATATATATATATATATTATATTATTGTATCACAATATGGAGTTGCTATTTTGTGAGCCAGTCAGTAGAGAATTTATCAAGAAGTAATTTCTTGAAAGTGCGAGCATGGTTGTTTTAAAAGAGTGAACCTAATAAATAATAGTACTATTTTCTAGGAATTGATAAAGACAAGTAGTAAGGAGTTGAGTACATAAGAAAGTGAAAGCAGTGCCTTAGTAAGACTAATGAGTGCCTAAAATACTCATCTTTGGCTTTTCAAACTAAACCTTTTAGATCATCACTCAGTCAAGAGTGGCAAGTAGTGACCATTAGGTGGATTCATTAACACCCCGCAGCCTGCGTGTACAGGATGACCCACATCTGTCTTCATTAGAAGTGTTCTAGTTGCCAGTAGCGAACAGATGGGTCATTATTGCCAACACTGCCCTCTGGGCCTACCTGGAGGACATTCAAAGTCATCTCATTCAGAACACAGATCTATGCTTCCCTACTATGGTGTGAGAAAAATATTGAGTAATTTTGATATATTAAGATAGAGTTTTACTAATAGAGTGCTCATGTGGATTCGTATTTGTAAACAGTTCATGCAAAGATACTATTTTGAAGGAGAGAAAACAATCTAAATGTATATTTATAATGTGACCATTGTGAACATCTGAAAAAGCTAGAATACTTTAATTGTAAATTAGGCATAGTTGGATCATAAATTTTCATTCAGATTATTTGAATTTAATAATATATTGAAAGATTTTAGTAGAAACAAAATAAGTGATAAGTATGGTTATTTTTGATGATACTTCTATATCATAAATACTATGTATTTCAAGTTTTCCTTTTAATTTTTCTGATGGGCTTTAAATAGTACTATACCTAATAATATGAGGGTACTTCATAAAATAAGTGGAGGAATGGGTTTAAAAGATAAGATTATTTTGTTGTAAATAAACCTTAGAATTCATGCATTATTTTTCCTAATGTGTATTTTCCATCAACTTTTTGAAGACCCCTTACTTGTATGCTAAATTCCAAGTTTAAGATTTTAAAATCTTTGTGATTTGTGTGTATAAGCAGTCTGATTTAAACAAATTCATGTTTCTGGTCTGAAATTATAAGACTCTATAGACAATATAACATTGAATTATATCATTAAAGAAGAGTTACTTCCTTCAGTAGTATCAAGCACTTTTCTAAGAGCAGATTAATTACATTCATTGTGTAACATCGAAACTGTAATGACAGCAAGAAATTGACTGCACATTTATCTTTGCACTCCTGCTTCTCTCTTTATTTCTACTGAGAGGCTTTTTGTTGGTTAGTTTTCAGAGTCACCACAAGTGCAGTACACCTTGTTATACTTAGAAATCAGGAAAACTATTTTATCAAATGGCATTCTTTGTATAATGTTGTATGACAGTTTTAAATCTAGTTTTCTTTGTTTAGAAACCTGGAGGCTAGACTTCTGAGGAAATGCAGTACCTTGAAATTCTGGTAATTTATTGGTTTGTTAGATCAGCTCACTAGTGGTGAATTTATTTTCTTTCATGTTAACTTTCCAAGAGAAATATATTATGAGGACTTCCAAATTATAATAGCAATAACAAAATGCCAGATTTCCCTTTAAAACATTCTTAGGTGAAAATAAACTTTGCTTAAGGAGTTTGATAAGGATATAGTAGAAGCACAGTGCCCTGCTTTTTTTTGATAATGCATGCGTTTTCTTTCTGATCTTTTTTTTGATAGTGGAGAGAGAAATATTTTTAAGGATAATATTTCTGATAATATTCTAGTTCTGTGTTTGAGATAAGATTTATTTTATTTTGGTATAAGTGTCCTTTTATGACTTTCAGGTTATCTAAGGAGCAAAGAGAATACAGGAATTAAGAATATGTTGTGGGGAATTTGTATAATATATTTATGCAATCATAATGATTCTCATGGAAAGAGCTGAAAATGAGAAAAGATCACATCAATAGCACAGTAATATTTAATCTTGTGAGAATGGAACTTTTCTAAGAGTTATTCGAGAGAGTTACAGAGAGGAAGAGGGAGAGAGAGAAAAGGAGAATCTTCCATCTACTGGTTCATTCCCCAGATGGACGCAATGGTCAGGGCTGGTGGGTCAGGCTGAAAACAGAAGCCAGGAGCTTCATTCAGCTCTCCAACATGGTTGGCACAAGCACGTGGATCTTCCCCTGCTGGTCTTCCAGGCCATTAGCAGGGAACTGGATCGGAAGTGGAGGAGCTAGGACATGAAGTGTGGCCCTTATGGAATACCTGAATTGCAGACTGTGCCTTACCCTTCTGTGCTATGATGCCAGCCTGGAAAGTAGAACTTTTAATAAACTTATCTTTTAATTCATTTTTCCACAAACTTAAAAAAGATTTATATTCATATATTTGAATGGCAGGGTGACACACACACAGAGGGCAAGACAGAGGTACAGAGAAAATTGATCTTCTAGTCATTGGTTCACTCCTCAAATTCCTGCAACAGCCAGGGCTAAGCCAGGCTGAAATGAGGAGGCAGGAACTGTATCTGGGTCATCCACATGGGTGGCGGGAACCTAAGTACTTGGGCCATCAGCTGCAGCTTCCTAGGTATATTAGCAGAAAGCTGGAATGGAAGCATGAAGTATCGGGGTCTCTAACTTGCACAGTGACAATGGGATGCAGCCATCTCAAACAGTGGCTCAACCTACTGTACCATAACACCTACCCCTGAAATTTGCTTTTTGATTTAATGTTATTTATTTGATATATTAGGATATTTAGGGCTTATCAGAGCAACATGTAGCTATTTTCACTATTTTTATCTCATATTTTTTTTCAAAGTAATTTTATATATAGCAACATTTCTTTATCAGTTTCTCTTAATTTATCTTTCAGATTGTGGGACACTGATTCTCAGACTTTTTGGCTTTAAAACTAGTTTTTTGTTATTCAATGTTATTCAAGGTCTTTCATTCCCAGGTCACAGATTTTCCATTACAATAAGGAGAATAGCACTAGTTGAGTCCTACCACTTGGGTCCCAGTCAAGGGAAACCCCAACTCAAATTATAAAGTAACAGACATGTAGTTGAACATGGAGTAAATGTTGGAGGAAAGGCATTTAAAATAGAGATAATGGGGTCAAGATTGTATGTGCATAAACACTTTGAGGTCTGGCTTATCAGGATGATACTGTTTTAGCACACGATTAAATTAAAACTGAACTGCAAAGAAAAGCAAAATAAAACAAAACCAAAAAAGGAAGAGAACCAGCTGTGGGGTTGACATGCAGACCTCTGGTCCTTTGGCCCTGCAGCAGCAAATTTGTGGGTTTCATAGAAATTTCTCCATAATAAGGAATGACTGGGCCACGCATGACCGGGACCTGGCTGTGACACTGCCACATTTCTAAGTCCTGTCTCCTCACAGAGGAAATCTGTCAGTGGTCTGCTCCGGTGGGGCCTCCATTTCTCGTCCCTTTGAGAACAGTTCCGAACTCCTGAAAAGACCATGCAACCTTGAGGCCGCCAGGGAGCAGCAGGGAGGCGGGTCAACGTCAGCCCTGGGCCCTGCTGGAGCTGTCTGAATGGTTGACCGGGAGCGGGTGGGCCTCGGTGTTGAACACCCAGTCTTCCAGAGAGAGCACGTCATCGTCAGAGAACAGAAGGTAGAGATACTTCAGTGTCTCCGCCAGGAAGAAACTCTGCTGCTTGTTGTCGTGGCTGGGGGTGCTGCTGTACACGTCCTGGATCCCCGAGAAACCGGCCTCAGTCAGGCAGTATTTCTCCAAGGCCACCGCCACCTCCCAGCCCCACTCCCTGTAGATCGGGTCATGGGTCTGGCGCCACAAGTACATGTAGCTCTCTACGACCTCTGGCCGCAGGGTGTAGGAGCTCTCCCTCGCGTAGATGGCCATTGCCTCTCTGCTGGACTTGAACCAGAAGACCTCAGGCCCAAGTTTGGTATCTGAGCGGGCGTACGACTCGTGGCACGTCTTGGTGATCTGGGCGGCGAGCTCTCGATAGTGGGCCCTCTTGGTCTCCTTTGCCTCCTCAGCGCCAAGGGCAATCATGCCCCCGGTGAAACAGGCCAGGTGGTTCATCTTGTTTATCACAGTCCCCTCTTTCCACTCAGCAATGTAGGTCAGCCCCCCAGGCGAGACCTTCAGCAAGTTGGTCTCGATTGCCTCCAGGGCTTTGTAGTACATAGTTTTAGCCTCCAAATCTGTCTTGGCCGACATAAACCAGGATTTGATCAAATACTCATAAAAACTGTCACCGAGGCCCCCAACCGAGACGTGTTGCAGCTCCCACTTACCGCTCAGTGGGCTGATGAAATTGGGGTAGAGGCCGAAGGGCTTATCCGTGTTCTGGAGGACCTTGCGGATGTTCCTGGTCTTTCTCGCAAAGACCTGCTTGCCAGAAAGCTCTGTGAGGTGTAAGAATTCCAAGTGCAGAGATCCAAACTCGGCCAGGACGCTGCTGTCGCTCATCGTGTTCCAGTCGCAGCCGAAGCTCCCGCTCCGGCTTTTGAAGTTGATACACCTCATTGGGATTCCTGTGGGGGTTTTGAAGGCTGGCAGGAGTTTACCCCCGAGTTCTATGGCCTTTACTCGGAACACCTCTTCGCCCGTCAGGTAGAAGGCTGAGAGGAGCCCTCCAATGTAGCGGATGTTCACCTCAAACAGAGATGCCACTCCACTCACGTTCAGGTGGAAACTCTCTTCAACCCAGGCCTTGGCCTCCCTGAATTCCTCCTTAAGCTCCATGAGGAAGAGGGTGTCTAGGGAATCAATGACAGTCGCTCCGCTGAGGCCTCCGAACAGCTTGCCCTCATAGCCGTCTTTTGTTAGTGGACGGAGCTCGTTTTGCCCCATTGCGTAGCGCTTGTAGTTCTGCCAAGCAAACTTCATCATCTCCTTGATTTTCTCCCTCTGGGCTCCCACTGGGCTCTGAGAAGACTTCTCATCTGCCCCGGTCCCTAGGACCGGGTGGCGGAGGCGGCTGCGGAATGCATTGAAGTCGAAGCTGAACAGGACACTCTTGTTCTTCGGCCTAATGGCTGCGATGGTGGGCCACGTGCGTCGTGCTCCCCCTTTCTTGCGTAGGATGCGGGACTGGCTGCGGGGTTCATGCTCGCCCAGGGCAGGGGCAGCGGGGGCCGGCTTGGGAGGCGGCAGTAGCCCGTGGGCCAGGAGGTGGCTGGAGACTTCAGCCACCACCTCCTGGTCAGGCTGCTGGATCCGCGGAGGCAGGAAGAGGGGCAGCAGGAAGAGGGCTCCAAAGCACAAGGTGACAAGGCCAGAAAGGAAGAGGAGGAAGTGGAACTTACGTTGTAGCCTGAGCCGCCGCACGGAGGGTGGCTGGAAGCCAGACACTTTCCACCAGAGCATGATGGCTCAAGAGCATGGTCCCTGGGAGAGGCACATGTCCTTTTGCAGCTCCGGGCGATCCATGCCCCAGGGGACCATCCCCGAAGTTTACAGAGTTTGGAGTCACTCCAGCTCTGGGCCCAAGAAGAGCAGAACAGGAGGCTTGGGCCCACGGCCCTGGCTGTCACCGCGGGCTGCAGCCTTTTCCTCTGTGGCCTTCCTGTGCTGCGGCCGCGCCAGGCCGACAAAAGCCAGTGCTGTGACGCTGAGTGGCAGCTGCAGCCCCGGTTCCCCGGCCTGGCTCCCGCGCTGCCCCTCCCTTAAAACTGGTGGTGATCCAAAAGCACATGTATTTATATGGGTTATATGTGATGATACATAATTGTAGTAGAAAGTGAAATACAGAATATTTAAAATACAAGAATACACAAGTGTTCTTGAGTCAAAGTAAAGTTTTCGAATTATTAAAATAATTTTAATCTGCAGATTCTGTGAAAAGGTTTAAAGTAGTCCTAGGGATCACTGGAGCAAACTATGAGAACCATGACTGTGGAGTCTTTGAAGTTAGACAGCATTGTGTTTATTGATTAAATGCTCAGACCATAGTACTTAATATACATGTTAGCTAATAGTTAATAGTAAAAATTCTATTTTTAAAAACGTGATAAAGCTATATATGTAGCTTTGAATAGAACTATTTTTAGTTACAAAGTAAAACTATCCTTTTAAAAATCATAAAGTTCTCATTTAGAATGAGATTAGATTTCCTAAGTATACCTGTTAGAATTATAGTGACCTTTACAGATATTGCTGGCATTTGCAACTCTAATATCAAATGTCTTCCAATGTTATGCTGTCAGCAAGGAACATGAGGATTGACTAGTTTGAAATGGCAGTCTTAGGAAAAAATAAAAAAAAAAAACTTTTAAATTACCCATAACTACTTTTAATGTCAAAATCACATATACCAATCTCATTATTATTATTATCATTATTATTATTGACAGGCAGAGTGGACAGTGAGAGAGAGAGACAGAGAGAAAGGTCTTCCTTTGCCGTTGGTTCACCCTCCAATGGCTGCCACGGCCGGCGTGCTGCGGCTGGCGCACCGCACTGATCCGAAGGCAGGAGCCAGGGGCTTCTCCTGGTCTCCCATGGGGTGCAGGGCCCAAGCACTTGGGCCATCCTCCACTACACTCCCTGGCCACAGCAGAGAGCTGGCCTGGAAGAGGGGCAACCGGGACAGAATCCGGCGCCCCAACCGGGACTAGAATGCGGTGTGCCGGCGCCGCAAGGCGGAGGATTAGCCTGGTGAGCCACGGCGCCGGCCCTCAATATTATTTTTAATGCTTCTGATATCTCCACAAATTTATTGCTTTTGGGAGCACTTTTTATTCCAATGTATGTATTTGTTGTAAATGGAACATATAAGGACAGATGTTTGACATATCAGTTAAATTATGACTTGGAAAACCTGCATCCCCATATTGGAGTGCCTGTGTTCAAGTTCTGGCTGTCTGGATTCCTCTTGGGAAGCAGCAGGTATTGGCTCAGCCTGCTGCTTGCATGTACACTTGGATTAAGTTCCTAGCTCCAGACTTCAGCCTGGCTCAGCTTTTGTAAGCATTTGAGAGCAAACCAGTAGGTGGGAGATTTCTCTGCCTCTCAAAAAAAAAAAAAAAATAAATAAATAAAAAAAAATAAAAGGACACATAAAATTGTGTCTACTTATTTTCTACAATATGATTTTTGATACATGTATGTTGCAGAATAGTTTAATCTAGCTAGTTAACAAATGCATTACCTTAACGTGAAGTTATCATTTCTGTGGTAAGACCCCTCAACATTTACTTCTAGTGTTTTTTAAGAATATGTCATCATATAGTTAGTATGCTGTATATCTCTTGACCTTATTCTTCCAAAGTGTAAATATGTATCCTTTGACCAACATCTCTCTACCCACACTCCCACCTCTGGTAACCACCATTCTATTCTATGAAATCAACATTTTTAGATCCATATACAAATGAGATAATTTAGTGTTTGTCTTTAAGTGCCTCACTTATTTCTCTGAACATGAGGTCTTCAAGTTTTATTCTTGTTGTCCCAAATTACAGGATTTCCTTCTTTTTTATGGCTGACTGGTATTGCACTGTGTATATATACCACATTTTCCTTATCCGTTCATTCCTTGATGAATATACTTAGATTTTATGTCTTGGTTGTTGTAAATAGTGCTGATATGTACAACAGAGTTACAGATATATCTTTGAAATACTGATGTTGTTTCTTGTGACTATATATCATGTAGTAGGATTGCTGGATAAGTTTTTTTTTTTTTTAATTTTGGGGAGAATTCTATTCTGTTTTCTAGAAATGTACTGGTTTACATTCCCATTGACAGTGTGCATCCTTACAAGTAGTTGTTATACTTTTTTTTTTTTTTGACAGGCAGAGTGGACAGTGAGAGAGAGAGAGAGAGAGAGAGAGAAAGGTCTTCTTTTTCTGTTGGTTCACCCCCCAGTGGCCGCTGCGGCCGGGATGCTGCGGCCGGCGCACCACGCTGAGCCAGGTGCTTCTCCTGGTCTCTCATGCGGGTTCAGGGCCCAAGGACTTGGGCCATCCTCCACTGCCTTCCTGGGCCACAGCAGAGAGCTGGACAGGAAGAGGAGCGACTGGGACAGAATCCGGCGCCCTGAGTGGGACTAGAACCCGGGGTGCTGGCGCTGCAGGCGGAGGATTAGCCTATTGAGCTGTGGCGCCAGCTATACTTTGTTTTTTATAATGGCCATTCTAACAGGAGTGAATTAGTATCTCATTATAGTTTTTATTTGCATTTTCCCATTTTCCCAGTGATTATTATGTTGAGAATCTTGTGTCTGTATCTGGGCCTTTTGCCCATTTTTTTTTTTTTTTAAGATTTAATTATTTGAAGGGAAGAGTTATAGAAACCAGAAGTGATAAATCTTCCATCTTCTGGTTCATTCCCTAAATGACTGCAAAAGCCTGGCCTGGACCAGGCTGAAGCCAGCACCCTGGAAATGCATCTTGGTCTCCCACATGGGTGGCAGGGATCCAAGTACTTGGGCCATCTTCTGCTATTCTTCCAGGTGAATCAGTAGGGAGTTGGACCAGAAGTGGAACAACTGGGACTCAAACTGGTACTCATATAAATTGCTGGTGTCACATGTGGCGGTTTAACTCTGTGTGCTACAATGCTGACCCCTCTTTTGCCCACTTTTTAATTGGATTATTTTCTTGTTATTAAGTTGTTTGAGTTCCTTATACATTTCAGATAATTAGTTCCTTGTTAGAAGTTTTGTAAAATTGTAAAATTGTAGTACACTTATTTTCTTTCATTAAATAGGTTGTCACTTAGTCTGTTTGATATTTTCCTGTGCATTGCAAGAACTTTTTAGTTTCATGGAATTTCATTAGTGCATTTCTCCTTTTGTTGCCTGTGCTTTTGGAATCATAAAAAAATCATTTCTTAGATCGATGTTCCAGAGCTTTCCTTCTATGGTTTCTTGATGTTTCATAGGTTTGGGACTTACCTTTAAGTCTTCAATCTATTTTCAGTTCATTTTTGTATACATTGTGAAATAAGCGCCTGATTTCATTCTTCTGAATGATATTCAGTTTTCCTAACAACAAAAACTATTGTTTCCCCAATATGTATTCTTGGCACTTTTGCTGCAAATCACTTGTCTGAAATGTGCAGTTTTATCTCTATGCTCTGTATTCTTTTACATTGGTCTGTGTTTTTGTTTTTATGTCAGTGTCATGGTATTTTGTTTTTCAATTTTTCTCTGAGCTATATGATGTTTTCTGTAGGTTTGTCATATAAGGTCTTTATTGTGTTGAGGCACAGTCCTTCTATACCTTTTTTTTGTAGCTTTTTTTTTTATCACGAAAGGATGTTGAATATTGTCAATTTTTTATATTTATTGAAATGATCTTACATTTTTTGTCCTTATGTTAATGTGATATATCATGTTTATTGATTTGTGTATGTTAAACAGTCTGTGGGGCTGACTCCCAATTGATCACACTGAATGATTTTTTTTTTTGAATGATTTTTTTTTTTTTTTGGAGAGAGATCTTCCATCTGTTGGTTCACCTCCAAAATGCCTGTAACAACCATGGTGTGCTCAGGTTGAAGCTTGGTGCCTGGAACTCCATTTGGGTCTCCCACATTGATAGCAGAGGCACAGGTACTTGAGCCATCATTTGCTGCCTCTCAGGATTCATTAGCAGGAGGCTGCTGGGTCAGAAGTGGAGTACCTGGAACTTGAACTGGCTTTCCAATATAGGATGCAGGTGTCCCAATAGGAGATTTAACCCACTTGCCCCTTCCTAAGCTTTTGTTTATTTTGGAAAGTATTTATTGTTTCTTAATTTTTAAAGGATGTTATTTTCTGGGAATATGATTCTTGATTGGCTTTTTTCTCCCTATTCCGCATTTGAGTATATCATTTTATTTACTCATGAGCTTTAAGATTTTTGCTGAGAAGTCTCCTGCTAGGGGAATTATAGCTACCTTATATATTTTATTATTTTTCTTTTCTTGATACTTTAAGGATCCTCTTTTTCTTTTATCTTTGTCAGTTTGATCATGGTATATCTTTGGGTAGTGTTATTTGGACTAAATTTGGTTTATACCCTTGATTTTCCTGTATTTGTTTATATCTTTCTCCAGGTTTGGAAATTTTTCTGCTATTACTTATTTAAATATGTTTTCTACTCCTTCATCTTTCTTTATCCTTATGAAAATCATCTAGTTACTTGAATATTTGTTCTTTTTATGCTGTCCTACAGTCATTGAGCTTTCTTCATTTCGTTCTTATTTTTCTGTTTTTTTTTCCTCTGATTGCCTATTTGTGTATGACCATTCTTTGAGCTCAAATGTTTTTTCTTCTGATATATATCAGTTCTTCTCTTAATGTTATCTATTGGACTTTTCGTTTCTTTATATTTTTTCATTTCTTTATATTTTTCAGTGTCAAAATTTCTTTTTGATTTTTTTAACTTATTTATTTCAAAAGCAGAATGAGAGAGGAATACAGCTAGATAGGTAGGTAAATATATATATGTAGGGAGAGGTCTTTCATCTGCCAGTTCACTCCCTAAATGACCACAGTAGCCAAGCCTGGACCAAGCTGAAGCCAGGAACAAGGAATTCCATCTGGGTCTCCATGTAGGTGACAGGGTCCCAAGTACTTGGGCTGTCTTCTGCTTTTCTAGGCACATTGGAAGGAAGGTGGGATGGAAGTGGAGCGGCTGTGACTTGAACTGGTACTTCAATATGGGGTTATGGCATTCTAGTCCTAGCTGTGTTCTACAGGACTGGCCTCTATTGCTATTCAGTCTTTCTGTTAATTTCTTGTTTCAATCACTTGTTTTTCTCGTTTTGTTATTATTCCTCTGTATTTTCTTGAATGTTTGAGCTTCCTTTAAACAGTTATTTTGAGTTCTTTTTCAGGCAATTACTACATGTCCATCTCTTAGGATCAGCCACTTGCACTTTATTTTGTTCGTTTTATGACTTTATATAACCCTGTTGCTCTTAATCCTTGTGGTTGCGTGCACATTAAAGAAATAAAAACTTATTCCATTCCTGTCTTTGCAGTGTGGTTTGGTCTGGGAAGTCCTTCACCAATAAGCTTCTTCAGAGATTGTGGGAAGATCTTATGATGTGGTCTTGGAGCCCATTACTCCTGTAATTGTTGCATTACTACCTGGTAGTTGTTATAGTATTGGTCTGGAATATTGTGGGTGCCATCACTGCCAGTGATATGATATAACCAAAGCTGAGTATTGTTTAGGCTATTTCTCTACTTTGGTGTGTTTAAAGTGTGTGGCTGCTAAGACCTGTCTAGTTAAAGTTTATTTGCAACCCAAGGCAACTGTATAAGGTTAGTGACAGTATAGGCTTGAATCCATTTCTTTTTTTTATTTGACAGGTAGAGTTAGAGAGAGAGAGACAGACAGACAGACAGAGAGAAGGTCTTCCTTCTATTGGTTCACTCCACAAATGGCTGCTATGGCTGGCGCTATGCTGATCCAAAGCCAGGAACCAGGTGCTTCTTCCTGGTCTCCCATGCGGGTGCAGGAGCCCAAGCACTTGGGCCATCCTCCACTGCCCTCCCTGACCCCAGCAGAGAGCTGGACTGGAAGAGGAGCAACTGGGACTAGAACCTGGCGCCCATATGGGATGCTGGTGCTTCAGGCGGAGTATTAACCAAGTGAGCCATGGCGCTGGCCCCTTGAATCTATGTCTTAGGAGCTTTATGTTCCTGTTTGGTGCTGGGGCAGGTGTAACCTGTCTGCAATGGGTGACTGTGAGAATCTACATAGTGCTGAGTTTTACTGTGGCAGACACAGTACTGGGGTCCAAAGTAAAATCCTGTGATTACTTCTTTCTCTTTCCTCCAAGCAGATGATTTCTCTCTTAAGCTGTATTGCCTGGGTTTGGGGAATCAGTGACACAGGTAATATTTAATTGTCACCCTACCCTCTTCAAAGTGTCTTTTCTTATTATTGTGCTATGAGTAGGTGCTATGGTATCTCACCTTGTTTCCTTAGCTCTTGTGGAAATATTTCTATGCATGGAAATATTCAAATGAATAGTTCTGGAAGGAGGGATCACTTCTGCCATCTTGCTCCATGTTCTCCCAAGAGCATCTTATAGCTTGAATCTATATCAGATGTTTATGTGAAAGTAAATATATTGACCTGCAGAGTCATGATTTTATATATATATATATATGAACCAGTAATCAGCAAGCTATTTATGAGATTAACTTTATATTAATTTTAACATGGTACAAAGATTTACAAATTAAACTCCCCCCTTTTTTATCCTTTCGGTTATTTATGTTTGGATGCTTTTCCACTGGTTTGTATCTTCAGTGTCTTTTAACATTGTATTGTCTTTCATTCTTGAAGATTTTACAAGTGCTGTTAAGAGTTTCAAACTTGATAGTTAAGCTCTAAGAAAAATATAAATAGTAGAGTATTTATTTTTATAATCTTCAGGATATATTCCTATTATTTGAGTTGGATTTCATTAGTACATGACTAATTTTTTCCTTACTGTTAAATTAGGTACTTTAAATATTTTAAAAAGAATCATGAATATTTCTGTCCTAAATATACTTGAGTAGCTCATATTAGATCAGATATCCTGATGAAGCAAGTATAGAAGTTGGAAGAATTATGTGATTGCCAAATAGCTGAGGGTAACAGAAAATAACTAAAACAGTTAGAACTAAGGGCTACAGATTTTAGAGAGAAAGGGAAATATGTTTGTGTTGACCCGACATTCTCTTGAACACCTAACCACTCCACCAAAAATCTGTTAGAATTGATAATTCAGTAAAATTGCAGGTTACAAAATAAACATACAAAAAAAGGTAGCATTTGCGTGCTAATGAAGAATTCACAGAAAGAGAAATCAAGAAAGAAATCTTACAATAGCCACAAAAGAATAAAATATTTAAGAATAAATTTAACCAAAGAAGTGAGAACTCTGTATAATGAAAGTTATCAAACGTTGATGAAAAATATCATGAAGGACACAAAATAATAGAAATATATTTCTTGCTCATGGCTTAGAAGTTTTGATATAATCAAAATGTGTATACTACTTAAAGCAATTCACAGATTCAGTGCAGTTGCTATCAAAATACCAATGGCATTCTTTGCATAATTAGGGAACACAATCTTAAAATTCATATGGAATCACAAAAGACCCTGAGTAGCTAAAATGATCCTGTGGGAGGAAACTAAGGTAGAAGCATCACAGTACCTGATTTCAAAGCATACTACAAAGCTATAGTAATTGAAACAGCTTGGTACTGGCTTAAAAAGTGATACATAGATCAACAAAATAGAATAGAGGGCCTGGAAATTAATCCATGTAAATACATGTACATACAGATAACTGATTTTTTTTTTTGACAGGCAGAGTTAGAGAGAGAGAGAGAGAGAGAGAGAAAGGTCTTCCTTCCGTTGGTTTACCCCCCCAAATGGCCACTACAGCTGGCATGCTGTGCCAATCCAAAGCCAGGAGCCAGGTGCTTCTTCCTGGTCTCCCATGCGGGTGCAGGGCCCAAGCACTTGGGCCATCCTCCACTCCTTCCTGGGCCACAGCAGAGAGCTTAATTGGAAGAGGAACAACTGGGACAGAATCCGGTGCCCCAACCGGGACTAGAACCAGGGGTGCTGGCGCCACAGGCAGAGGATTAGCTAAGTGAGCCGCAGCGCCAGCTGACAACCGATTTTTGACAAAAGTGATCAGACGATACAGTGGAGTAAGGATCATGTCTGCAGCAAACATTGCTAGCAAAGCTAGATATATATATGTGGCAGAATGAAATCAGACCCATACCTCTCACCATTTACAAAAATTAACTGAAGGTAGATCAAAAATCTAAATTTAAGACCTGAGACCAGAAAGTTGCTTGAATAAAATATAGGGAGAAACCATCTAAGACATTAGTGTAGGGCATGACTTCGTGGACAGGATCCCTAAAGCACAGGCAATAAAAGCAAAAATGCACAAATTGGACTGTATCAAACTCAGAAGCTTTTGCACAGCAAAGGGAATGATCAATAGAGCGATGAGACATCCAAACAATGAGAAAAAATATTTGCAACCCACCTATATGACATAGGATTAATATCCCAATTATACCAGCAGCTTAAAAAAAAAAAAGCTCTACAACAACCAAAATCAATCCAGTTGAAATGGGCAAAGGTTTGTAGTAGACAATTTTCGAAAAAAGAAATGCAAACGGCCAACAAATCTATGAAAAAAAAAAATGCTCAGCATCGCTAGCCATCAGGGAAATGCAAATCAAAACCACAGTGAAATATCACCTCATCCCTGTCATAATGGCTAAAATCTAAAACAGAGAGTAACAAATGCTGGTGAGGTTGTGGACAAAGTGAAACAGTTATAAACTGTTGAGGAGAATGTAAATTAGTTCAACCACTGTGAAAAATGTTGTGGAGATTTCCTTACAAAACTAGAAATGCACTTGCCAAATGATCCAGCAGTCCTACTATTGGGTATATATACCATAAGATTTGAACACTGTGTATCAAAGTGATACATGCACCACCCTGTTTATAGTAACACTGTTTACAATAGCCAAAATTTGAAACCAACCAAGGTGCTCATCATTATATAATGGATAAAGAAAAAATACATATACATTGGAATATTATGCAGCTATAAAATGAATTTATACCATTTGCAACAAAATGGACAGAATGCAGGGCATCATGTTAAATGAAATAAGCTGGATCCAGAATGGCAAATACCACATATTCTCCCTCCTATGTAGGAGCTAAAATTTAAAAACAAAAACTGGAAAAAGAAAAAGGAAATGTCTAAATATATCCATATTGTTGCAAATATAGTTTTGTGAAATTTTGTTTTATAACCACCAGAACAGTGGTTAAGAATGTTATACTACTATAATTTTAATGATATGTGTTTACTTTATAATTTACTATATGTGGATGTAATGGTCATTTTTCCATTCAGTTATTATTTATAACCATTGTATATATTCCCACTAAACTAGGATCTTTTTGCTTATACTTATTAAAATTCTCATTTGGTGAATTATTAAGCCTTTTTACTGTAATTTAATTGTAAACGATGTTATATCTAAAACTGAAAAAAAGCAAGAAGGAATGAGGGTGGGAGGGAGATAGTGGGAGGGAGGAAGGAAGGGAATAACATTATGTTCATAGAATTCCATCTATAAGTAATGTTGATAATGTTATAGACTAATTAAAAATTAAAAGTTAAAAAATTAGATCTGGAGTACAGAACCAAAAATACAATACATGAGATGACGAACTCAATAGTTTTAACAGAATAGCATTGCAGGCCTCTGTCATTTTACTAATCCTACAGCAAAAGAGGGGATTAGCAAACAGGGGTGTTAGTTCACTGGGAAAACAATTAGGCTGTAAAATGGAGAATAAAAGAATAGAAGGTATAGAAAAGAAATTGGTGAACAAGTATATAAATCTGTTAGCAGCACCAATGAATGAATAGATAAATAGATAAATAAATAAATAATAATAATAGTACCCATAATAGCCACCACATTTTTCTAGGCATTATAGTTACTTGTTTCTCATACAGAATTTACACTTCATAATAAATTTTTGTCTCAAAAGATTTTCCTTTGAAATAATTTCTTACATAGTGTCTTATAAGATAATTGTTTAAACTAAAACAATAATCACTTCCTAGAGCTACTAATTGTAACAAAAGAGTTCATTTATCAGTCATTTGTGAATTACTACTTAATGTCTAAATTAGTTAAATAAAAATGCAATTAGAGGATATTTTTTAATTATCTAGAAAATGTGTGCAAAACACAAAATTCTGCAATGATGAAAAATCAAGTAAGCATTGCAAGTGAATAATAAAAGTAATAAAAGATCAGTAAGTAATAAAAGTGAGTAATAAAAGGTGCAAGATACATTAGAATAGATGATTAGTTGTGGAAATAACAAATGCTCATACTTTGCACATTCAAAAGTATTAAAAGAATTAAATATGTTTGTCCCTTACTCATAATCTGAAATGCAATAACATATAGTAGTAATCACTCTACTTATATACCCACACATAACTTCCATTTGAGTCAAGACCAGGAGAGCCCATGGACAGGTTTATGATTTGCATTCACTTTAAAATTATCGTGAAGGCATTCATGTTAGTGACATTTTCAAATACTTGTACTTCATTCAATAATTTACTCAACAGATGTTAAATTAGCTTCTGCCAAATTCCCAGTACTTAGCTAACCTCTGTAGATACCGTGTTGAAGAGAAGTATGCATAGTCTTTGTCCTCAGCATTGTTATAATTAGTTTACCAAAAAAGCATCATAGCAACAAACAGCAGGAAGGAGAGCTTTGCAGGACTTTGAGAGTTTTAATAAAGACATTCAGCCTAGTCATGGAAATTAGGAAAGGAGGCTACCCTTTGAAGTGAGATTTGAGTTGAGATCGCAAGTAAAACATATAATAAAGGAAAAGGTAAGGAAAGAACATTCTAGGCATAGGGAACATGTAAGGCCCTGTGTTTGCAAGGGTCAAATGAGCCAAAGAAGTACAGCCTAGATGTTTCTTGTTAGACATTTATACACAAGAAAATTGTTAATTACTTCAAAAAATCAACACCTTATTGCAAAATAAAGATTCGGTTAGACAGCCTAGAGGACACTAACAAGAAATTTTTTATCACAGAAGTGAAAATAAAAATTTATTTTTCCCCCAGAAACCTTTTATTTAAGGTTAATTCTGTTGTTTCCCTGCTGATTTTCAGTCTGGTTGATCTGTCTGTTGCTTAAAGTGGGGTATTGAAGTCCCCCATTACTATTGTATTTGAGTCTATGTCTCCCTTTAGATCCATTAACATTTCTTTTAAGTAGCCAGGTGTCCTGTAATTGGTTGCATGTAAATTTATTATAGTCACATCTTCCTGTTGAATTGATCCCCTAATCATTACATAGTGCCCTTCTTTGTCTCTTTTAACAGTTTTTGTGTTAATGTCTTTTTTTTTGGTCTGATATTAGGATGGCAACACTAGCTCTTTTTGGGTTTCTGATAGCATGGAATTTCTTTTTCCATCCTTTCTCTTTCAATCTGCATGTGTCTTTGTTGGAGATGTGTTTCTTGTAAACAGCAAATAAATGGATCTTGTTTTTTAATCCATTCAGCCAGTCTGTATCTTTTAACTGGAGAGTTGAGGCTATTTACATTCAAGGTGACTATTGACTTGTCCCTTGTCGCTCCCCGTCTTCGTGGAGGAACGACACAGGACCCTGCGCTGTTCTTTTGTCTGCTCGGCCCTCCCCGGGTTTGCTGCTGGTTCTTCCCGGGTTGGCTACCGACCCTTCCACCTCCGTGGAAGGGCGGTTCCCCCTGCCACATTCCCCACTTCCGCGGGGAAGCGGCACACCGCCGGCCGGCTCTCTCGGGGGCTGCTCAGATGTTCCTCTTAGATGTTCCCCTTAGATGTTCCTGGTGCATGTTGTCTTTCTCCTCCTTTATAGTCCTCTTCCACCAATCCCAACTCTGCTACCCACATGCCGAGTACGCTGCTCTCCTCCAATCAGGAGCAGGTCCTGCTGTTTATTGGTTGAACTGGAGGCAGCTGAGTAGAAGCTATTTCCTCCTCTCCCAGCGCCATATTGTGGGAGAGCAGATGCATAGAATAAGCCTCAATTCCAGTAACAGTCTAGTCCGAGTTGCTCCCCACAGTCCCTACCATTTTCTCATAAGTATTCCCATTGTTTACTTTGGATTTCCTTTGTATTTTTACTGGGGGATTTTCTTCCTTCACCTTCTTTCATAATGATGACCATGTTTCTGTGTGCAACACATCCTTAAGCATCTTTTTAAGGCTGGGCAGGTGGTAAAAAATTCTTTCAATTTTTGTTTGTTATTGGAGATCTTTATTTCACCTTCACTCATAAATGAGAGCTTTGAAGGATACTGTATTCTGGTTTGATGGTTTTTGTCTTTTAAGATTTGGACTATATGTCACCATTCTCTTCTAGCCTGTAGGGTTTCTAATGAGAGGTCAGCTGTAGGGATAATCAGAGATCTTCTGAAAGTAATCTGGCGTTTCTCTCGTGACATTTTTGAATGTTTTATTTACTTTTTACTGTGGAAAGTTTGGCTACAATGTGTCGTGAAGATAATTTCTGGTGATTTCTATCAGGATTTCTGTGTTTTTCCTGTACCTGGATATCCTGTTCTTTGTCCAGATTGGGGAAGTTTTCTGTAATTATATCACTAAAAAGGCCTTCTAGGCCATTCTCTCTTTCCATGCCGTCAGGAACTCCCAAGATTCTTATTTTGGGTTGTTTTGATAGTATCCCATAAATCTCTTACACTGTTTTTACGTTTTCTAATTTTGTCTTCTGTTTTTTGGTCTGACTGAAAAATTTCCAGAGACTTGTCTTCTAACTTGGATATTCTTTCTTGTGCCTCGCTAAATCTGTTGTTAAGGCTTTCCACTACAATTTTTATTTGATCGATTGAGTTCTTCAGTTTTAATATTTCATTTTGATTTCTCACTAAAACCTCAATTTCATGAGGAAAATTTTTCTGTGTGTGCAACATAAGCTGGCACAGCAGTTATGTATTTCTAAAATGGTGCCCGCCCTCTATCTGCTAGTTATAGAATGCTGGTGGGAGAGAGAGAAACGTGTCTCCCACCCTTCCTTTTTTTTCCTCTAGCTTGGTAGGTACCCTGTCCGCCACAGGGCTCCAAGCCAAAGTCATGCCAGGCTCTCTCTGCATCTTTATTGCCAGTGGCTCGGGCTGCTGCCATATGATCTCACCTCACCCTCCAAATCTGGTGTGGAGGCCCTCGGCTGCTGAGGTCCTGTGTTATGTTTGTGTTTATGCTGTGTGTCTATACCCTCGTGTAGAACCACCGTGTCCCCCTAACTTGAGTGGAGTTTCCTTTACAGTTTTTTTCTTTACTCTTCTCTGAGATTGCACTTTCTCCATTTATTTTAAACTATCTTTCCCTAGACTAGAGCAGGAAGCTCCCTCTATATTCTGCCATCTTGGAATCATCCCCCAATAAAAATTCTTTTGTTTTCTTCTGATCTGGTAAATGACAAGCTTTTGGATTATGATAGAAAAATATGGATTTAAAAGCAGGAGATTTTTGTTCATAATAACCAATAAGGTAAAATGTTAGTAAACTTTCCACCACCCAAACTAAGTTGAAATATTCAGGTTTATCATGAAACAGCTTTTATTGTAGTGTTCATATTTGAAAACCTTTCTAAAATGTATTAGTCCCATCCCTCATATCTTTTAATTTTATATTTTTGTAATTTAATAAAATTAATAGATTTTTTTGGTGTGGGTTCTTTTAAGATATAAATTAATACAAAATCATATTTTACATAATGATATTTCCATTCTTTCCTGCTCCCAATATTCATGAAGCAGCAGAATCTTTTTGTATTATTAACTGGAATTCTATTACAATATTTATTTTCATATCAGAAGTATAGGCTTAGGGTGTTTTGGCCTCATGGTTTAAGATACAGCTTGGGATGCCTGTATCCCATATTTGAATACCTGGGTTTGATTCTTGTTTCTGCTCCTGATTCTGGCTTCCTGCTACTTTTTACCATTTGAGGCAGCAGGTGATGTTTCAAGTAATTGAGTCCATACCACCCACATGGGAAATCTGGATTGATTTCCTGGCTCTCAACTTTGATTTAACCCAGCTCTAGCCTTTGCAGGTATTTTGGAAATGAACCAGCAGATGGGAGATTTTTCAGTCTTTTTCTTTCTATGTTTCTTTGCCTGTTGCTTGCTCGCGCTCTCTCTCCCTCAAAAAAAAAAAAAAAAAAAAAGAAAAAAAGAAAAAAAAAAACAAAGTGGGTTCTAGACATGCAAAAATAAGCAATAGTATTCAAAAGGATGTTATTTAATTTTTTTAATAGCTAAATAACTATGGTTGACTTACTGGATTAGATTTTTTTGAATATTATTGGAGCCATATCAGAAATTTTACTATTTATTTCAATACCAAATAATGTTTTTAATGTTTGCATTGTGGAATTTCAGACTCTTATCAAGCATTTGTGTGAGGTACAATTTCAGAATTGCCTTCTGTAAAAATCCCATCCTCTTTCTCAAGAAAGTACACAGTTTTAATGGCATAAATGTTTTCATTTTAAGGAGAATGACACAGAGGGAACTGGAGTTATAACCTTCCAAAAAGGAATGGAGTGAGAAGGAAGCATTTCCTTAACATGTTGTCACAATTGTTGAAGCCATGATTGAATGTTGAGTTTTCTGATATCCATAACTGCTAACCTTTTAAAAAAGAATTGAATTTTTTTTCATGTTTGTGATTGCATATTATACATTTCATAAAAGAATCATAATAGATTTGTCAGAAATAATAAGCTTGGGAATAAATAAAGCATTCACTTGTATTGGGCAATTTGAGAATATGCAATATACTTACCAGTGAAAGTGATTTATGGATAGTACATCTTCCAGACTTGTGAATGGTAACATTAATAGTGGGTCTAGTATAAAGGGTGTATTTGTTGCTATTTCTGTGTCTTCTATCAGTGTTCCTATGGATGAAGATATATTTTTCCTGTTAGGTTTGTATAAGACAATATGACATAGGCTCTTTTCCAAATGGAATATGTATTAAAGCATCAGTATCTCTTTAGATTTTGACAAATCACTTCTGCAGTAATATATACTATATCACATCCTGGATTTGCCATTTTCTACCAACTGTGCAATTTTGTAAAGTTGTTAGCCACTAAGATAATTTACATATTTTGGTAGGTTATATATTTATATGTATCATAAATATTATACTTTTTGGTATATGAAATAGACTTCCTTCATTTTTGACAGATATTTCAAATTCATATTCTTCTACTTGTAAATAGCTGAAGGCTAAAAATTGTTATATTCAAATCATAACAATATAGCAAAAAATGTTGAAGTTAAATAAATTTCTATTCTTTACTCATAAAACACACTCCCATGCAGTAGTCTGCATATAAATCCAGGTTGAAACATAGTACATATGTTAGCAAATTTACTAATATTGAGAATGGTACAGCTATATATAATCATACAGTTTAAGCACTTAATAGAGTAAGTCAGTGTTGTAACTAACAATGATTTGGTGAATCCATTTCTTTTTTTTCTTTGTGCATTGGCACTAAGATGGATGAAGCATGGTTATCCCATATGCATCCTTGTTGAAGTACTTTCTGATCAGTGCCTGTGTGGCCTATTTGCAGTTTTTTTTTAAAGATTTGTTTATTTTTTTATAAGGCAGAGCTACAGAGAAGCAGAGGCAGAGAGAGAGAGAGGTCTTCCATCCACTGGTTCAATCCCCAAATGGCTGCAATGGCCAGAGATGAGCTGATCCGAAGCCAAGAGCCAGGAGTCAGGAGCTTCCTCCATGTCTCCCACGTTGGTATAGGGGCCCAAGGACTTGGACCATGTTCTCCTGCTTTCCCAAGCCATAGCAGAGAGCTGGATCAGAAGTGGAGCAGCAGGGACTTAAACTAGTGCCCATGTGGGACTCTGGCAGCACAGGCAGCAGCTTTACCCTCTATGCCACAATGCCAGCCCCCATTTGCAGTTTTTAGTTGCTTGTATAGCACAATATTTGAGGGCTTTAAACTTTTATGCTTCATTAGACATTATTAGGGGATAGAAAACTATAGTCCATAGATTAAATGTGATTTGCAGATCTTTGTTTCTTTTTGTTCATGTCCTGGAGCAAATAATGAGTTTCACACTTTTATAAGATTATAAAACAAGAAAGACTGTGTATCAGTGACTATATAAGGTCTACAAAAACTACAATATTTGCTATTTGGCCTTTTTTGCAGAAGAAATTGCCAGTATCTTGTCGCTCCCCCTCTTCGCGGAGGAACGACACAGGACCCTGCGCTGTTCTTTTGTCTGCTCGGCCCTTGCTGGGTTTGCTGCTGGTCCTTCCTGGGTTGGCTGCCGATCCTTCCACCTCCGTGGAAGGGCGGCTCCCCCTGCCACTTTCCCCACTTCCGCGGGGGAGTGGCACACCGCCGGCCGGCTCTCTCGGGGGCTGCTCAGATGTTCCTTCAGATAGATGTTCCTGGTGCATGTTGTCTCTCTCCTCCTTTATAGTCCTCTTCCACCAATCCCAACTCTGCTACCCACACACCGAGTACGCTGCTCTCCTCCAATCAGGAGCAGGATCAACTCCTGCAGGTTATTGGTCGAACTGGAGGCAGCTGTGTAGTTGTTTACTCCTCTCCCAGCGCCATATTGTGGGAGAGCAGATGCATAGAATAAGTCTTAATTCCAGTAACTTAGTCTAGTCTGAATTGCTCCCCACATTATCTGATCTATGTGAGATAACACTGGCTTAAACTATTTTTGTTAAAAAAAAGATTTATTTATTTATTTGAAAGGTAGAGTTACAGAGAGAAAAGAGAGATCTTCCATCTGCTGGTTCACTCCCCAAATGGCTACAAAGGCCCAGATTGTGCCAGACTGAAGTCAGGAGCCTGCAGTGTCATCTGGGTCTCCCTCATGGGTACAGAAACCCAAGCACTTTGGCTATCTTCTGCTGCATTCCCAGATGCTTTGGGAGGGAGCTGGATCAGAAATGGAGCAGCCAAGACAAACCAGTGCTGATATGGGCTGCTGGCATTGCAGGTGATAGCTTTATATGGTTCACCACAATGCCAGTCCCTGGGTTACACTTTTTGACACAAACTATGATACATTGTCTTAGATTGCTTATCATCTGTGCTATTCCACAATGCTTGACCCTTAAATTTCTTTTAATGTATATATTTGTTGTATATATCTTTATATATTTATGAAAAGAACATACAAACGGTCAAATTTTCTCTCAAATTTCTCATTGTCTGTCTTTGCTGGGTATTTACCAATGGTGTCCTTTAATATTTTCCTTTGTCTCTAGTATTTTCTGAGGTTTAATTGTAGAGGTATAATCTGATTAAATGCTAAGTGCTTGATTCTTTGTTTTTATTATCACCTTTCAAAATAATGCATTGTTGCATGTATTCTCCAGTGGAGACCAATGACTTTTTAACAGTAGCAATATGAATTAATGAAGTTAAATGTTATGTATGTTTCAGTCAATATTGTGATTACTGCCAAATATATTCCAGTTAAGGTGGTTGGGAGCATCTTAGACTTAACTTCTGAGTTTAATTTATACAAATCCAGCAGTCTCTTCCTTTCTGGCAGAATAAAATGCTTAGTATTATTCTTAGTGTTACCTTTATTTTACAGCAAAGGAAACTGAAGCTTGGTTAGGTTAAGTACCTGAACAAAATTTTACAGCTTACAGACAGTGGGCCTGATAGTCTCATTCAGGTCCATTTTATTCTAAAACTTTAAGTCAAGTATCCATTAGAGACTCTTGTAACTCATGAACACACTTCTAATTTAGTATTGTTTAATTCAGGTTTCAACAAATTCTGTTTAAAGGTGTATATAGCTGTAAATAGATTCAGAATATGTGAAACAAAACCTGACAGAATAGAATGGAGAAACTGAGAAATTCATAACTGAGTTATCACTAGCGATTTCTCCACTATAGTTTCATTAATTATTAGACCAGTACGGAAGACTTGAATAGGACTATTGGCAAATTTTTAATCTGATAGAAATTCATAGAATGTGGTACTCATTATATTGAAATATTTAGTATGTGGTCATAGCATATCCATCAAGCAGGACATATTTGGGGCAGTACAACAAGTCAATTATTTAAAGTATTGAAATAATAGAATCCCAAAAATGGTATCTGGGAAGCTGGTTTTTTTTTTTTTTTTTTTTTTTTTTTTTTTTTTTTTGACAGGCAGAGACAACAGTGAGAGAGAGAGACAGAGAGAAAGGTCTTCCTTTTGCCGTTGGTTCACCCTCCAATGGCTGCTGCGGCTGGCACGCTGCGGCCAGCGCACTGCGCTGATCTGAAGCAAGGAGCCAGGTGCTTCTCCTGGTCTCCCATGTGGGTGCTGGGCCCAAGCCCTTGGGCCATCCTCCACTGTACTCCCTGACCACAGTAGAGAGCTGGCCTGGAAGAGGGGCAACCGGGACAGAATCCGGCGCCCCGACCGGGACTAGAACCCGGTGTGCCGGTGCCGTAAGGCGGAGGATTAGCCTATTGAATTGCGGCGCCGGGGAAGGTTTTTAATATATTTATAAATTGAGCATCAGACTTCTAAATTAACAGTGAGCAAAAGAAGATTTATTTACTTTAGAAAAGAATATTTATTTATTTATTTTAGAAAAGAAGAAACATGTAAAATCAGTGTACTGAACCTTCACCCTTAGGAAATAGAAAAAGAAGAGCACAATAAACCCCAGACAAGGAGAAGAAATAGTGGAGAGTGGAATTAAATGAAATAAAATTCTACAGCATCTATTCTCCACAAGGAAATAGGGAGCTATTAAATTAGGTTCAAATATTTACTGTAAAATAAGATCAATTTATTAATGTCTCTGGAAAGTATTTTTTTACTCCTTACTAGCTCTGTACCCTGGACAATTTGTTCAACCTATTTAGTTAGGTTTCTAATTTTTGAGGAGAGGAACTACTTGTTTTTAAGGTCATAGTCATTGAGAAGCAAATGAAATTAATATATGCAAAGATTAAAGAGCTCTGGAATTAAAATTCAGAAGCAAGATGGAATTCACCCTCAATAAAATTTAAAGGAAATAAATGTTTTTAATGAAAGAAATCTTATGGTACTGAATTTGCATAGGGCTCTGAAAATAAAATTTAGTATACTACTACTGTATTAGGGTTGCAATCCTGCCAAAACCTTGATTTTGGGACTTCTAATCTTCTAATCTATAAGATAGCCAGTCTGTGGTTTGAAAGTCAGAGTTACACAGAGAGAGAAGGACAGGCAGAGAGAGAGAGAGAGAGGTCTTCCATCCACTGGTTCACTCCCCAACTGGCTGCAATGGCTGGAGCTGTGCCAATCTGAAGCCAGGAGTCAGGAGCTTCTTCCAGGTCTCTCACGTGGGTACAGGGGCCTAAGGACTTGGGCCATGTTCTACTGCTTTCCCAGGCTATAGCAGAGAGCTGGATGGGAAGTAGAGCAGCCAGGACTCGAACTGGCACCCATATGGGAAGCTGGCACTGCAGGCAATGGCTTCATCTGCTACATCACAGCTCCGGCCCCATCAATGGGAAATTAACACTGGTCTAAATGTTGGGTGCTACTGTAACAAATACCTAAAAATGTGGAATTTGCTTTGCAAACTGGTTAAGGGGTACTTTTTTAACAAGCATGATAGGAAATGTATGCATTGCTTTCAACATACTGTTAGTAAAAATATGAATATTAAAGACTCTTCTGGTGAGGGTTCAGAGGAATGAGAAGAACATGATAAAGAAAATCTGTATCATCTTAGAGAATACCTAAGTCATCATGAACAGTTGTGGGTAGAAATATGAGCCTTTTTAAAAAATATTTCTTTATTTAAAAGCAGAGTTAACAAAGTGAAGGGGAGAGATCTTCTACCTGCTAGTTCACTCCCCAAATGGCTGCAACAACCAGGGCTGGCCCCGGCAGAAGCCAGGAGCCTGATCTCCATCTGGGTCTTGCTTGTGGGTTTCAGGGTCCCAAGAGCTTGGGCCATCTTCTGCTGCTTTCCCAGATGCATTAGCAGGGAATTGGACTGACTTAACCCACCTCACCTCAATGCTGGTTCTGAAATGTGAGTGTTAGAGGCACTGTTAATGAAGGATGAGAAGAAACTGAAGAATGTGTTGTTAGGAACTATAGTAAAGGGGGTTCTTGTTCAGAAAACTAAATTTTTGGCTACACACTTTGTTAGAAAGTAGAATTTGTAAGGGTTTTCTTGAATCTTTGGGTGAGGAGGTTTCCAAGTAAAGTGCTGTGAGTGTGCCCAGATTTCTCCTTGCTGCTCTATACCAAAAGCAACCAAGCCTTGATCATGGGAAAACCTAGCCAGATTTTAAAATGATATCAAACCAAAGAGACTGACTGTCAGGAACATATGCTCTGAGGAAAAAGCTGAGTTTGTAGCTGAATCCTCTTTTGCTAGAGCCAAAGTATTCAGTCATACAGAGGCTCTCTGAAGATATTAGGTTGGTGACTCATAAGGCTGTTCAACCATCTCAGGAGAAAGGAGTTCTGTATATTATATCAAAATAATTCATACAGGAAGAATTTACCAATATATGCTGCCTTTCAGGATGGAGAGAGGTAGAAAGAGGTAGAGAGAGAGAGAGAAAGAGGGAGAGTATAAATGCAGTAAGAACTTAGAAGAGCATCTTCTAATTTCCAAGGTTGCCCTATAGAGCTCATTGAAGGTGGCATGGTTGAGCCCTTTGGATGGCAGAGAAGTTCACTGGGAGCCAGTGGGCCAAAGTTTATCTGTTGGCTGTTATCTGCCACAGTTGTGGTAGTCTGGGATGGTCCACAGGAGCTGCCCTTGAGGGTCTGAAGAAACTCAACAGTGAATGTCACTAGGCCTCTAGCTTGTTGGTAGTAGGCATAATATAGGAGGAAACAGACATTAGAATTAGGATGAGAAATTCTTGTGCCATAAAATGTCCCCTGTAGTAACCCTCTTCTGGTAAAGTCTAAGAGTACACCTGCTTTTAAAAGAAATATTTACAGGGTCCGGATTCAGTAAAACCACGCAAGGCAAAAGAGTGTCAGTTTGGAGGTGAGAGGCAACAAATTGATAGTAGACAGTCTGCCCCATGGATCATTCAGCTTCTATGTGTTTAGTTCTACATGAAAATAAAAAAAACAGTTTCCACCTAATAAAACATAGGTATTTTTAGCTGTCTCCTTTAAAAAATATTTATTTATTTGAAAAAGTTATAGAGAGAGAGGGAGGAAGAGGGGAGGGGGAGAGAGAGAGATCTTCCATCTACTGGTTCACTCCTCAGATGACCACAGTGGCCAGGGCTAGGCCAGGCTGAAGCCAGGAGCAAGAAATTCATCTGGGTCTTCCACATGGGTGGCAGGGGCCCAAGCACTTGGGATGTCATTCGATGCTTTTCCCAGGCCATAAGCAGGGAACTGGATCAGAAATGGTGCAGCTGGGGCTCGAACCAGCACATATATTGAATGCTGGTGTTTCAGGCAACGACTTTTCCCGCTATGCCACACTACCAGCCCCATGGTTATCTTTCATACTGGGAAAGAAGCAAGTAGTCATCCTACCAGTTGCTTGCCAGCTATATTAATTAATCCTCAAATTCAGTTGAAACCTGGTATAATTTGAGTGCATGAATCACTTGTAATTCTAATGTAAATGTTAAAAGACAACATTATTGGCTGTGGCGGCCACTTGAGGGGTGAACCAATGGAAAAAGGAAGACCTTTCTCTCTCTCTCACTGTCCACTCTGCCTGTCAAAAAAAAAAAAAAAAGACAAAATTATTGAACTAAATTAAGTCATTATAACTAGAGCCATACTAATTATTAAGGAATCCCATGATAAAAGGTGTAAATTGTGACATAAATAAGAAAATGTAGGGAGAGTAGAAGTTAAAATGAAAATTTTTATATGTAGTTGAAGTAAACACATTACCAGTTTAAAATGAACTGTTACAGATACAAGATTTTTTTAATGTATACCTTATGGTCATTATGAAGAAAAAAACAATAAACACAAATTATACAGGAAAGGAATCAGAACATAGTACTACTTATTTAAAAAAAAAAAACTATTAGGGACTGGCGCTATGGCTCAGTAGGTTAATTCTCTGCCTGTGGCACCAGCTCCCATATGGGTGACAGTTCTAGTCCCAGCCACTCCTTTTCTGATCCAGCCCTCTGCTATGGCCTGGGAAAGCCGTAGAAGATGGCTCAGATGCTTGGGTCCCTGCACCTGCATAGGAGACCCGGCAGAAGCTCCTGGCTTAGATTGGTGCAGCTCTGGCCACTGCAGCCATCTGTGGAGTGAACCAGCAGAGGGAAGATCTTTCTGTCTCTCTTTCTCACTGTCAGTAAATCTATCTCTCAAATAAATAAAATAAAAAAACCATCAAATCACAAAGGAAGATAGCAGGAGAGGAAGAAATTTCAAAAACTATATGAAAATAGGGCTGGCGCCGCGGCTCACTAGGCTAATCCTCCGCCTAGCGGCGCCGGCACACCGGGTTCTAGTCCCGGTTGGGGCGCCGGATTCTGTCCCAGTTGCCCCTCTTCCAGGCCAGCCCTCTGCTGTGGCTAGGGAGTGCAGCGGAGGATGGCCCAGGTGCTTGGGCCCTGCACCCCATGGGAGACCAGGAAAAGCACCTGGCTCCTGGCTCCTGCCATCGGATCAGCGCGGTGCGCCAGCCGCAGCGCGCCGGCCGCGGCGGCCATTGGAGGGTGAACCAACGGCAAAGGAAGACCTTTCTCTCTGTCTCTCTCTCTCACTGTCCACTCTGCCTGTCAAAAAAAAAAAAAACTATATGAAAATATGAGAAACAATAAACAAAATGGCAATAGTAAGTCCTTACTGTAAATTGTTACTTTAAATATAAATGGATTGGTGCTGGCGCTGTGGTATAGTGGGTAAAGCCACTGCCTGCAGTGCCAGCATCCCATATAACTCTGGTTCGAGTCCTGGCTGCTCCACTTCTGATACAGCTCTCTGCTATGGCCTGGGAAAGCAGTAGAAGATGGCTCAAGTCCTTGGGCCCCTGCACCTATGTAGGAGACCCGGAAGAAGCTCCTGGCTCCTGGCTTCGGATCTGCACAGCTCCAGCCATTGCGGCCAATTGGGAAGTGAACCAGCAGATAGAAGACCTCTCACACACTCTCTCTCTATCTCTCTGCCTCTCCTTCTTTCTCTCTGTACTCTTTCAAATACATAAATAAATCTCTAAATGTAAATGGATTAAATTATCCAATTAAAAGACATAGAGAAGTAACCCATAATCGTATGACAGTATTGTGGGTGAATGTTTATCTTACATATTTTCTTCAAGTTGTTATATGGGTGTTGAGCTGGTTTGAGGGGAAAATGTTAAGGTAGCTGGTAGATACTGGCCTACGTGTGTGTATGAGGAGCCAAAGAATGTGGGAATTTTGTGTGGTTTAATGAGGGAAGAAATGTAGAAGTAAACCTTGGGAGCAGACCAGCATTTACACATCAAAAGTCTTGTCCTTATTTGATAACCTTGATGGATGGGTCTTTCTTTTTCTAAATATTTATTTGAAAGTTGCATTTAGACACACACACACACACACACACACACACAGTTTTCCATCTCCTTGTTCACTTCTCAGATGGCTGCAATGGCCAGGATTGGGCCAGGCTGAAGCCAGGAGCCAGAGGCTTCATCCAGGTCTCCCATATGGGCGGTAGGGACCCAAATACTTGGGCCATTTTCTGCTGCTTTTCTCAGGCAATAATCATAGAGCTGGATTTGAAGTGGAGCAGCAGGGATTTGAACCAGTGCCCATTTAGGATGCCTTTATCAAAGGCAGCAACTTCACCTGCTATACCACAGGGCTGGTCTGAAGGGTGTGTCCTTTGTGTGGTTGAATAAGAGAAGAATGGTAGAATAAGCTTGACTAGCAATTACATAATTAAATTAATTAAATTGAATGAAATTAAGTATTATTTTTCTTTGATGACCTTGTTGGATGGGTCTCAACCCTCTCAATTATGTCCATTATTAAGTTCTGTGAAGAATTTCAGGAATTCCATGTCCAGGAAACCTTCTACCTAACAATGTCCCAGACTGGAGAGGGAAGAAGCAACAGGTTGGGGGCAGGGAAGACTTCCCATATCCATAAAACTTCAGTCTGAATGCAGTCCTTTACTCTGATGCCCACCTGGTCTGCCAGCAGTACTTTTCACGTTAGCAGTCTGAATGCAGACTGGACTCTCAGTTCTTTCCTGAGCTGACATCATGGGCTGTCAGGTGTACTTTCTTCATTACACTTGGCTAGCATACTTACTGTACCATTTGTCTTTTTCTAGAATTCTTTCTTGTGCAAAGACAGGAATCTCTGATCAGCTGTCTCTGGTACCAGGATAAGTAACTGAGACTTTCCATCATCAATGATTTTTTAATTTTACTAAGGAAAAGAATGCCTAGAGTGCTTATTAAGAATCTATTGCGGCCGGTGCCATGGCTCAATAGGCTAATCCTCTGCCTTGCGGCGCCAGCACACCAATTTCTAGTGCCGGTCTGGGCGCCGGATTCTGTCCCGGTTGCCCCTCTTCCAGGCCAGCCCTCTGCTATGGCTTGGGAGCGCAGTGGAGGATGGCCCAAGTGTTTGGGCCCTACACCCGCATCAGAGACCAGGAGAAGCACCTGGCTCCTGGCTTCGGATCAGCATGATGCGCCTGCCACAGTGTGCTGGCCGCGGTGGCCATTGGAGGGTGAACCAACGGCAAAAAGGAAGACCTTTCTCTCTGTCCCTCTCTCTCTCACTGTCCACTGTGCCTGTCAAAAATTAAAAAAAACAAAACAAAACAAAAAACAAAAAACTATTGCCTAGTGGTTAAATGCTTGCATCTTATTTTCAGTACCTGGTTCCGTACCTGGCTCCCATCCCTAACTCCTGCTTCCTGCTCATGCTGACCCTGGGAAGCAGAGGTGATGGCTCAAGTGATTGCTTCCCTCCCACCTGTACAGGAGAACTAAACTGAGTTCTTCACTCCCAGCTTTAGTCTATAGGCCGGGACTATCACTCATTGGGAGAGTAAACTAGTGGATGGGAATGCACTCTTTCTCTCTCCTCCCTCTCTCCCCTCATATAAATAAAATCTTTTTGAAAATAATCAGTCTCACCCTATTCTAGAAAGTCCCTGTCCAATGAGCAGCCCAGATGATTCTGATTTGGATCATTCTGGGATGTACTTTGTTTAACCCTGCAGTAAGGCTGTCAGAGGACTCTGAGTTACTATTAACTCTAAAACTTAGGATTGCTTTCACATGACCAGGGTGTCACTGAAGCCTGGGAAGAGGAGGTGAGAGTGCTATAGGATGTGGAATGGAAGAGTTGTTTGCCGAAAATGTGAGATGGGAGAAAGAGTTTGGAAAAAAAATGGGCTGTAGGACTTTTGGAGATGATTAGCAATCAGGGCAAAAAGTAGAGAAAACTTGCCATATCTGAACATGTTATTATCTAATATATTTGCCTTTTCCCCCCAGAAACCTATGTAAGGTATACAAACTTCATGCATTTCATAAATACAGCATTAGGAACATAGTGATTCTACCCACCCTACCCACCGTCATACCTGCACTCCCACTGTTCTTCCTCCTCCCTCTCCTATTCCCACTTTTAGTTTTTTTCAAAGATCTATATTTTTAAAGATTTATCTTTATTTATTTGGAAGATAGAGTTAAAGAAAGAGGTAGAGACAGAAAGAGAGTGGTCTTCCACCTGCTGGTTCACTCCCCAAATGGCTGTAATGGCTGGAGCTGAGCCGATCCTAAGTCAGGAGCCAGGAGCTTCTTCCGAGTCTCCCACATGGGTGCAGGTGCCCCAGGACTTGGGCCATCTTATGCTGCTTTCCCAGGCCATAGCAGAGAGCTGGATGGGAAGTGGAGCAGCTGGGACTTGAACCGGTGCCCACATGGGATGCTGGTACTGTAGACCGGGTCTTTAACCCACTGCGCCACAGTGCCAGCCCCAAAGATCTATTCTTAATTAACTTCATAATTAATATAAGATTAACTCTATACTAAGTAAAGAGTTCAACAAATAGTATGAAAAAAAAATCACTGTTCCTCAACAGCAGAGACAAAGTCTGTAAATGATCATCAAATCTTAAAATGTCAATTTCACTCCAATATATTACATTTTATGTACTCTATTAGATACCACAGATCAGGGAAAATATATAATATCTTTTCTGGGATTGGCTTATTTAATTAAGTATAATGGTTTCCAATTGCATCCATTTTGCTGCAAATGCAGGATTTCATTTTTTTTTTTTAACTGCAGTGTAGTAGTCCATGGTGTACATATCCCATAATTTATTTTCCAGTGTTCAATTGTTAGACATTTGGGTTGATTCTATATCTTAGTTACTGTGAATTGAGCTGCAGTTAACATGGGTGTACATATAACTCTTTCATATGTCGATGCTGATTTCATATCCCTTGGGTAAATTCCCAGGAGTGAGATGGCTGGGTCATATGGTAGGTCTATGTTTAGATTACTAAGGTATCTCCATACTGTCTTCCATAGTGGCTGGACCAGTTCACATTCCCACCAACAGTGGATTAGGGTACCTTTTTCCCCACATCCTTGCCAGCATTTGTTGTTTGTTGATTACTATCTGAAAGCCATTCCAATGGGGGTGAGGTGAAAATTTCACTTCCTTTAGTCTTGTTCTGAGAACTAATATCCAGTTTAGATAGAGCTTTTTTCAATAAAATTTTCAATAAATATATAATTATTAAAATAAATTGATAAATGATATAGAGTGATTGGCTACCAAACCAGGTAACAACTATATGCTGCCTCCAAGAGAGTGTCATGAGTGTCACTTGTCACGCAGCTTGATAAGGCTAATGCGACATATCGGAGCATGGGGAAGAATTACACAGAATCGTGATAGTCTTTTTAATATAATTTATTATCCAATATTCAATACCACTCAATATATATATTCAATGCTCACATCTAAAGGTCGACATCACTCAATATGTCAGTAGTCCACAGGTCATAACACACATCTAGGAGTAAGGCAACTTCCAGAAATATCCAGCAATAGTAATAAGTATAACACATACAAAGCATAAAAGCATAACCAATCTTAACACTCATGGCTAAGGATGTAATATGAATGCTGCATTCTGAAGGTTCGTATCATGGTCACGAAAAAGTCAAAGTCCAAAGTCTAAGTCCAAAGTCACCGTTACCACTTGGGGAGACAGATCTCAGAACAGTCACTTATGGGCAGGAGTTGTGGGATGACTGGCACTCTGGGCAGTAGGCTGGATGTTCCAAGATGGATGGCAAGGTGAAGGGTTGGAGAGGTCACCTGATGAGAGGTCTGGTCCAGCTCCAATGTCAGTTCTGGCAGTAGCTGGGATGTCCAGGTGAGGTGGGCTCCAGTAGAGTGGCAGGCAGAATTTCAGTCAGTGAAGACTCAGGCAGAGTTTCACTTGCACTGAGCCATGGTCCCTGAGGGGATGAAGAGCAGTTGTGAGGCTTGCCTGTTTATCCCCTCTTTGGGGTAGGTGGACAGTGAATGTGCCCTGGTGTGTCACCAATCACAAGCTCATCTTTTTGGGTGTCACCAGCCAGATGTTGGTGTTTGGGGTGACCAGTGGTGTGTTGGGGGTCTTCTAGGTGTGGCCAATCGTGGTGCAGTAGTGTGGGTGAAGTAATGCAGTAGCCAGCTGGTTGGCTTCTTCTTATGATGTAATATCCCCCAGTCCTTTTCAGACCTTACCACCTGTGTCTGTTCTGACAGATGGTCTGGGTCAGTTCCTGGTGCTTAATGGCCTTAACTTAAATGACTCCATTTTGGTTTTGCCTTTTCTCTTTCTTTTTGGGTTAGCAGTGCTCCATAACTCTTTTGGGACTCCTGTGGGATTGCCCACAGAGAGTCACTTTACCTTCAAGGATACACATAGACTGAAAAGGAAGGATTGGAAAAGTGTATTCTATGCAGAGGGGAATCAAAGAGTAACAGAGTAGCTCTGTTTATATCAGACAAAATAGATGCATAGTCAAAACTGTCAAAGAGACAAAGAATGCCACTATTTAATGATGAAAGGCTCAATTCATCAAGAGAACACAATAATTGTAAACATATATATACCCAGCTTTGGAGTATGTAAATGAATTAAGCAAATATTAGCAGATATTAAAGGAGAAGTAGATTACTAGGGGACTTCAAAATCCTACTGTCATCAAGTGTGATAGATCATCCATACAGAAAATCAGTAATGAAACACTGAACCTGATTTACATGTTAGATCAAATAGACCTAACAGGTAGGCTGAATATTCCACCCAACAGCAGCAGAATATGTATTTGGCTGAAGCATATGTGCTTCATTCTCTATGATAGATCATATATTAGGACACAAAATAAGTCTTACCAATTCAAAAAGATCGAAGTCATATAAAAGTATCTTTTCAGGCCAAAATTTATGAAAGTTGAAATTCATAACAGGACAAAAGCTTGAAAATTAAAAAGATCTATTAAAAGCTCTGTTGTGATGTCATCTTCATTCATTTCTTGGAATTTTCTGATTTCCTTTTTATTTCTTCTATGACCTCCTGTTCATTAGAAGCATGTTCTATTTCCATATGTTTGCACATTTTCTAGTGTTCCTTACTGTTAATTTCCAGCTTTGTTCCATTATGGTCAGAAAAGATATGTGATGCAATTTCACTTAAAAAAAAATTGTTGAGACTTGCTTTATGGCCTAGTATGTAGTCCATCCATTCATATGGTATGTCAGTTCCATACACTGATGAAAAGAATGTGGATTCTATAGCTTTGTGTTCAATGTTCTGTGGATGTCTTAGATCCATTTGTTCAATTCTGTTGGTTAACTGTGTAATTTCTTTATTGATTTTTTTTTGTCTAGTCGATATGTCCATGAATGAAAGTGGAATATTGACAACCTCAATTGTATTGGAGTATATGTCTCCTTTCAGACACATTAACATTTGTTTTAAACAGTCAGCTGCCATAGCATTGGGTCCATATACATTGACTGTAGTCATATTTTCCTGCTGAATTGATCCCTTAATCATTTTAATAATGCCTTTCTTTGTCTCTTTTAATAGTTTTTGTCTTAAAGTCTTTTTTGTCTGATGTTAGGATGGCTACTTCTGTTGGCTTTTCATTTCTGTTTGCATGGAATATGCAATATGGATGTGTTTCTTGAGGCAGCATTTAGATAGGTCTTGTTTTTTAATCCACTCAACTAGTCTGTGTATTCCAGCTGGGGAATTTAAACAATTTACATTCAAGGTTATTACTGATAAATAATGACTTGGTCCTTTTCTTTTTCCATAAATATTCCTATTGTTTACTTTGGATCTCCTTTGTACTTCTCCAAGGAGGTTTTGTACCTTCACATTCTTTCATGTTGCTGATTATTTTTCTCTATTTCTGTATATAGCACATCCTTAAATATCATTTGTAAAGCTGGCCAGGTGGTGGCAAATTCTTTCACTTTGTTTATTTTCAAAAGGTCTTTTCACCTTCATTTATAAATGAGAGCTTTTTTGGGCACAGTATTCTGGGGTGACAGTTTTTTTTTTTTCCTTTAGGACTTGAATTATATCTCCTAGCTATAGGGTGTCTGTCTGATGAGAAATTTTCTGTCAATCTATTTTGAGTTCCTTTAAAGTTACTCTGGTATTTCTTTCACTTCTTAGGGTCTTTATTTATGTTTTACATTTTAAAGTTTCACTATAATGTGTCATGGTGAAGATCTTTTCCGATTGTGTGTTTGGGATTCTGTGCATTTCCTGTACTTGGAGGTGGATTTCTGCTGTTACTTCACTGAATAAACCTAAGCCTTTTTCCTGCAGGAACTCGAAAGGCACATATATATTGTCATTTGATGGTATCCCATAGATTTGGAACATCGTTTTCAATTTTTCTATTTTCTTGTTTCATTTTTTTTTGGTCAGACTAATGTATTTTCAACAGTTTGCTAGGATGAATATTCTTCCTTGTGCCTCACCAAGTTTGTTGTTAAGGTTTTCCACTGTTTTTTTTTTTTTTTTTAAATTTGATGTATTAAATCCTTCATTTCTAAAATTTTGGTTTGTTTTTCATTAATATTTCTGTATCTTAGCAGAATTTCTCATCCATGTTATGTATGGATTTCTTTAAATAGTGCAATTTTTAACTTTTTATGTTTTTGAATAATATTACAATCATTCTTTTGAGTTATTTTTCAGCTATTTTATCAATGTTCTTGTCACAGTGTAATATTGAAGTATTATTATGTTCATTTTTGGGGGTCATATTGTCTTCCTTGTTCATGTTTCTTATATCTCTACATTTACTTTTACTTATATGCAGAAGCACTTGCTTGTATCTCCTCTGAAGACTTGTTTTTGGAAATATGCCTTTAGGTATTACTAGAATGCCTATACCCTTAGCAGATATCCAGAAGTGTGTCCTGGATGAGGCGAGAGGAGCTCTGGCCAACATATGTAGCTGGGGAGCAACTGTCCAGAATTACACCCAAGTGGGATGTGATAGATCTCTCTGTTGTCAGCTGTGGGGGAATAATTGTGCTGGCTGAAGTGTTCACATTTTCAGCCCTTTTCTGTGCTAAGGTGATTCAACTGCCCATGGAGGGCTCACAGCGCCTGTGAATCACATCCACTGAGGCACATGAATCACACAAAGTACCTATATACTCCACAGTGTGAGCATAGATCCCTAAGCAGTGACACTCCACAAAATTCAGGGAGCTCTGAACTTCTGTGGTTGGACCCAGTAGACTTCCAACAACAGAGCCACAAATTATGCCCTTCTGTTTCCCAGACTATCGCACAGTCACAGGGTGCAGGGTAGCCACTCTCTTCCCTGTGAATCTCGCTATTCATGGAGAGAGCCGCCCTATCCCAGAATCTGCTGTTCACCTGAAAAAGGTCAGTTGGTATTTCACCCTGGCAAGCTGAATCCAGTGCTTTGACGGGGGTTGGGCCTGTCAGGGAGCATCATGCCCTCCCTTCGTGGCACTTAGTGGGTACCCTGCCCTCTGCCAAATGTCCAGGCCAGACTCAAGCCAGTTGGGACTGTGTATTTCTTCCTCTGACAAAACCCACCAGTGGAGCACAGGCCACAGCAGCCTCTACTGATCTTATTCTGGGTAGATGAAACATCCCCAAGGCTGGTCTCTGGTACCAGAGACAATGTATCCTCCCTTCATGGAGTTAATTGGCATCTTGCCCCTGCCAGCCCTTTATTCCAGATTCAAAGTCAGTCGTGACCACAGTTTTCTCCCTAAGACAAAAATGCTGGTGGCACTCTCACCTTGCTCTAGGAAGATGGTGTTCCCTACCAGCCTTTGGCTGCAGGAGTCACTGGTGGCATCTTGCCAACTACCTGTGTGTTTTTACAGCATTTGTTCTCCTCTTTGTGTAGATTTTCCATTGAAAATTTCTAAGTGTCCCTTGGGAACCTTACTCCTCCCCTGTTCTTCTGGTATCTTCTTGTGGTCAAAATCAGCGTATCTTTGCTCTGTTCAGCAATTTTGGCTCTCCTGAAACACCTTTTTTTGTATTATTCTGACTACTGATTTTTTTTAAATGACTGCAAAACAAAGGCAACTAGAGAGACAAACGAGACTGCATAAAACGGAAGTTTCTGCACAGCAAATTATACTATCAACAAGAGTGGAGATACAACCTACAGAATGGAAGAAGATATTTGCACATCCAATAAAGAGTTAGTGTCCAAAATATATTAATAACTCTAACACCTTAATAGCAATGGGAAAATAACCTGATCAAGAAAATAGGCAAAGGACCTGAAAAGGCATTTTTCAAAAGAAGACATACAAGTGGCCAACAGTTATGTGGAATAAAAGACTTATCATCACTAATCATCAAGGACATAGAAATTAAAGCCATAATGAACATTATCTCATGTCTTTTGGAATGGTTATTGTAAAAAATCAAATAATGGTGTTGGTGAACATGGAGAAAAAAGGCAATCCTTGTATACTGTTCATGCCGATGTTAATTGTTATGATCATTGTGGAAAACAGCATGAAAGTTACTTCAAAATATATAGAAAGAACTACCATATGATACAGAAATCCCACATTTGGATATATGTACAAATGATATAAAATCAATGTCATGGGCCAAGTGATGTGGCATAGCACGTAAAGCCTCTGCCTGTGGTGCTGGCATCCCATATGGGCACCTGTTCAAGACCCAGCTACTCCACTTCTGACCCAGCTCTCTGCTATGTCCTAGGAAAGTAGTAGAAGATGGCCCAAGTGCTCGGGCCCCTGCACCCGCATGGGAAACCTGCATGAAGCTCCTGGCTTATGGCTTCAGATCAGCTCAGCTCCAGACATTGCAGCCATTTGGGGAGTGAACCAGTGGTTGAAGGTTTCTCTTGCTCTCGCTCTCGCTCTCTGCCTCTCTGTAGCCCAGCCTTTCAAATAAATAAATAATAAATGAATCTTTTTAAAAAGTCATTGTCAGAGAGATTTCTGCACTCTGTGTTCACTGCAATATTATTCAGTATTGCTAAAATGTGGAATCAGTGTAATATATGTCATTGGATGACTATTTATTTGAAAGTGTCGGAGGGGAGAGACAGAGACAGACAGACAGACAGACAGACACACACACACAGAGCACACACACACACACAGAGAGAGAGAGAGAGAGAGAGAGAGAGAGAGGGATCTTTTTATCTACTGGTTTATTCCACAAATGCCCATGATTGATGCACTGGACTAGGCTGAAACCAGGAGCCTGGAACTCCATCTGTGTCTCCTACATGAGTTAAAGGGACCAAACTACTTGGGCCATCATATGCTGCCTTCCCTGGAGCATTCTAGGAAGCTAGATAGGCAGCAGAGTAGCTAGGACGCTAGGTGGCATTCCAGTATTGGATGTGGTTGTCCCCAGCATCGGCTTAACCTGCTCTGCCCCAATGCCTGCCTCAAAACACACTCAAATATTATTCTGTCATAATAAAGGAGGGAAATACCATCATTTGTGATAACATGTATGAACCTGGAGGATATTATATTATATGGAATGGGTAAAAATACCAAGCTATAGAAGCAGAGAGTGGAATAGTATTTGCTAGTGAGGAATATGAGAAATGTAGAAATGTTCAAAGGCTACAAAATTTCAGTTATGCTGGGTGAGTAAATTTTGGAGATCTAATGCACAACATTATGGCTGTGACTAATAATACTGTATTTGATACTTGAACATTGCTAAGAGATTAGATTTAAATGTTCTTACCAGATACATACAAAAAGTGGTAACTATGTGAATTTAATGAACTTGGTTGCCATGATCATTTCTTCACATTAAGAGTGGGTGTTTGGAACAGCAATTAAAAGGCTGCTTTGTATGTTTGCATCCCATGTTTGATTTCCTATGATGTAGTCTTAGCTCAGCTTCTTGCTAATGTGCACACTGGGTGGCAGCAAGTGATGGCTTGTGTGGTAAGGTCCTTGCTACCCACATCTGAGACCCAGGACAAGTTCTGGACTCCTTTCTTTGATCTAGGTCAGCCCCAGCTTTTATGGCTTTTGGGGAGTGAACCAAAATGAAGGAAGTAAACCACTGGAAGGAAGATCTCTGTCTCTGGCATTCTCTCCATTACTCTGACTTTCAAAAAAATAAAAATAAATAACAAAGTTTAGAAATTACACCATCTACCTTGAATGTATAGAATTTTTTTTCTGACATACTTTAGTTCAGCTAGAAAATGTAATAAAAATCTCAAATCTTTATGCCTTCTGATTATAAATTGGGCTTGAAATGAAAAATGAAAAGTCTGCATATTTTCTAATTTCAATTGCATCATATATTTTAAGTGTGGATAATGAAGAAACACATAATTGATACAACTATTAGAACAGGCTTAAAGAATAATCTTGAAAAGGGAACAAATGATTATGTGAATTATTGAAATGAAATAGAAATCTGATGCTATTAAAGACCATTACGATTTCATGTGGTCTTTTTCAATTAGCATATCTTTGTATCTTCTGTGGCCTGAAGTCATCTCTCCCAGGGATACATAGTATACTTTTTAATATTAAGGATAATTTTCAGGATTTTCAAGATGATCAAGGTGCCATACAAGTAGATCGGGTTTGAGATTTGGACTTTTTCCCAATTCAGTTTCTGTTTTGGTCTGTGTAGAAAGAAACGATGATGTATAATTTAGCTAATATGCAGACTACTTCCAAATATTAGAGCAGAGCATGAAGAGAAAATTTCAATGATGTAAACTACTTGAGTAGATTAATACTGCACTCCTGTTGTCTTCCAACCTTTAAATATCCAACCTTCCAGCTTTTGCCTATAAAATGTTAGAAGTCATCATTTGTTAGAGTGCTGACATTGGTCTTCAGTGAGCCATCTCTTAATAATTTCTGGGCCATTTGTGTTTAATATGAATATCTAGACTTTTCTGACAGCCACTAAATTCTTGGTGTCATTTTCAATGATCTATGAATGTAAATTTAAACTTTCTAATTTGATAGAAGCTAGCATGAGAATTCAATTGGAAATTTAACTTAAATTATGGATTAAGCTATCCATCCTTTAGTTGTATGTGGCTACCTTGGAGAAATAATGCAGACAACATTGTCATTCACATTAAAGTGAAATTTATTTACTACTAACTTTAAAAATATATGGCTGATTTTTACAGTCATGCAAATTCAGATATATGGTTTTGAAAATTACTTAAAATTGATGATATTCATATGCACTGAATATTCATTAACATTGAAAAATATGATTTAAGCTATAGACAAGGAATTTCTCTCATGCTGAGTATTATTTATTTATTTGAAAGGCAGAGTAAGACACAGAGAATAAAAAGAGATCTTCCATTTGCTGGTTCACTCTCCAAAGGGCCACAATGGCCAGGATAAGACCAGCCTGAAGCCAGCAGCTAGGAGCTTCTTTTGAATCTACCACATGGGAGACAGAGGCCCAAGTACTTGGGCCATATTCTGCTGTTTTCTTAGGTGCATTAGCAGGGAGCTGGATCAGAAGTGGAATAGATGAGACATGATCTGGTGCCCATATGGGAGCTAGCCTTGCAGGTGATGGCTTAACTGCTGCATTACCATGCTGGCTGCAACATGTGGACTTTCCAGGGACACACTCAAAACATATCAAAAGCCCTGTTATTTGTTTCAGTGTTCTTAGAAAGTCATATTTTGTTTTATCACACAGAATCAGAGCCAGTTCTTATTTTGGTACTTTCATTACTTGATGACTTGATCTACAACCTTATTTATCTCCTAAGTGGAAGAGTCTATAAATCTGGCCAGCTGAATCTACTTTTGCATTTCATTTTCTAATTAACACTAACCCCTCTTCCATCTGCAGGAGTTGAGTATGGAAATTTCTTATTTTATTTTTTCCTACCTGGAAATGTTTATTTAAGATATATAAACTTCCCACCCTACTTCTTCCCTCTCCTGTTCCCATTCTTTTTTTTTTTTTAAAGAGCTATTTTCAATTAACTTTACACACATAAGATTAATCCTACACAAACAACGAGTTCTACAAATAGTATGAAAAAATTGTTTCAACAGTTGAGACACAAGCTATTCAGGATCATCACATCTCAGTGTCAATTTCACTTCTATAGATTACCTTTTCAGTTCTCTGTAACCACAGATCAGGGAGAAGATATGGTATTTTTATCTTGGGGACTGGATTATTTCACTAAGTGTGATGCTTTCCAGTTGTATCCATTTTGTTGCAAATGACAAGATTGCATTTCTTTTTTTACAGTGTATATTAGTCCATGGTGTGCATATGCCATAATATCTTTATCCAGTCTTCAGTTGATGGACATTTGAGTTGATTCCATATCTTAGCTATTGTGAATTGAGCTGCAATAAACATGAGGTTACAGATAACTCTTTTATATGCTGTTTTCATTTCCTTTGGTTAAATTCCCAGGAATAGGGTGACTGGGTCATATGGTAGGTCTATATTTAGTTTTCTGAAGTATCTCCATACTGTCTTCTACAGTGGCAATGACCCTCACCATAGAATCAGGGAGCCCCGAGCATGTGGAGCTGCCTACAGTGACTGCCCAAAGACACTAGCCACACCTTGAGCCCTCCCATGCAGCCACAGTGTTTGTACAGTCCCAGCACACAAGGCTCCCCCAGGCACGAGCACCCAGCCCTCTGACAATTCTCCCAGCCAGACTTAGGCATCTCCTCTTGGCTGGTTGTTAGGCCTGCAGACACAAGCTGGTGCATCTCTTATGTATGTCCAAAATGGTGCCTGCCCTCTCTTGACTAGTTACAGGACACCAGTACCAGGTGGTTGGCGAGAGAGAAACCTGCCCCCCCCCCCCCTTTTTTTCCTTCTAGGTTGGCAGGTAAACTGTCTCCCACAGGGCTCCAAGTCAGACTCATGTCAGGGTCTTCCAACATTTTTATGGCCAGTGGCTTGGGCTGCTGCAGTCTGTTCTCACCTCACTCTCCAAAGATGGTGCTGAGGCTCTTGGCTGTTTGGGTCCTGAGTTGTGTGTATCCCTCCATGTAGATCCACAGTGTCCCTTCAATTTGTGTGGAGTTTCCTCTGCCATTTTCTCCCTAACTCTTCCCTGAGATTGCACTTAAAAAAAGAAAAAAAAAAAACATAAAAACAAAAAAAAACTATCCTCCCTTAGACAAGAGCAGTAAGCTCCTGCCCTATTCTGCCATCTTTATCCTTTAATTGAATTATCTATTTTCTCCTACTAATTTTGGGTTTGGTTTGTTGTTGTTTTCTAGATCCTTGAGTTGCATTGATAGCTCATTTATTTGGTACCTTTCCAATTTCCTGATGAAGGCAACAATTTTATAAACTTCCTTATTAACATTGTTTTTGTTGTATCCCATATATTTTGATATATTGTCATCTTCATTTGTTTCTAGAAATTTTTAAATTTCTTGTATGACCCATGTTCATTCAGGAGCATGTTGTTCAATCTCCATGTGTTTACAAATGTATTAGAGATTCTTGAGTTGTTGGTTTCCAATTTGATTCCATTGTGGTCATAGAAGATATGTGGTATAGTTTCTGTTTTTTTTTTTTTTTAATTTGCTAAGACATGCTTTATGACCTAGCATGTGGTCTATCCTACAGAAAGTTCCATACAGTGGTGAGAAGAATGTGTATTCTGCAACTGTGGGATGAAAAGTTCTGTAGATAGCCACTAAGTCCATTTGGTCTATAGTGTCAATTAACTCTTGTTTTTTTGCTGATTTTCTGTCTGATCTGTCCATTGCTTAAAATTGTCATTGAAGTCTTCCATTACTACTGTAATGGAGTCTGTGTCTCCCTTTAGATCCATTAACAATTCTTTTGAATAGTAGGCACCCTGTAATTGGGTTCATATACATTTATGATAGTTACATATTCCTGTTGATTTGATCCCTTAATCATTACCTAGTGCCCTTCTTTGTTTCTTCTAACAGTTTTTGTGTTAAAGTCTACTTTGTCTGATATTAGGATGGCTATGCAAGCTCTTTTTTTTTCTGTTAGCATGAAGTACCTTTTTCCAACCTTTCACTTTCAGTCTATAGGTATCTTTGCCGGTGAGAAGCACCCCACCCCAAGAACCAGCCACAGCCTATGTGCACCACCCCTCCTCCCCAACACAGCCACAGTGTTTCCTTAGCCTAGCACACAAGGTTCCAACTGATACAGGGCACCATATAGCCACTCCACCCCTCCAGTCTGTCCCATCCACAGAGAGGCGGAGACACTCCCAGAGACAGCCTTTAGGTGCTCTGCCCAGGCAGCCCCAGAGCCTGTAGTGTGTTGAGATGCTGGGGCACCTCACAATCCTGTGTATGTCCAACCCCCTGCCAATGCTGCCATCCATACTCAGGCATCGCCTCTTGGCTAGTTACTGGGCACATGGACAAAAGCTGGCACAGCTGTAATGTTTGTACAAAATGGTGCCTGCCCTCTCTCAGCCAGTTGCAGTGACTATTTTTGGAGGCATCGGGAGAGAGACATGTGCCTCCTATTTCCCTCTAGTTTGGCTGATACCCAGTTCCTCACAGGACTTCAGGGCAGACTCATGCCAGGCTCTCCACACAGCTATATGGCCAGTGGCTTGGGCAGCTACAGTCTGGACTCACCTCACTCTTGGCTGCTGGGGTCTTATGTTGTGTCTGTGCTTGTGCTATGCATCCACACCCACAATGTAGACCCACAAAATCCCTCTTCCTTCCATGAAATTTCCATGATATTTTTCTCCCTAACTGTTCCCTGAGATTACACTCTCTCCACTTTTTTTTAAACTATTTTCCCCTTGCCTACTACAGTAAGTTCCCTCACTATTCTGCCATCTGAGAATCTTGAAAAATTAAAATTTTTAATATACTCTGTTCTCTCTCTCTTTTACAAAAGATTTATTTATTTATTTAAAAGTCAGAGTTACAGAGAGGCAGAGGAAAGGAATGAGGGGGAGAGAGAGAGGTCTTCCATCAACTGGTTCCCTCCCCAAATGGTCACAATGGCTGGAGCTGGGTCAATCCAAAGCCAGGAGCCAGGAGCTTCTTCCAGGTCTCCCACATGGGTGCTGGGGCCTAAGGACTTGGGCCATGTTCTACTGCTTTCCCAGGCCGTAGCAGGGATCTGGATTGGAAATGGAGCAGCTAGGACCTAAACCGGTGCCCATATGGGATGCTGGCACTGCAGGAGGCAGCTTTACCTACTATGCCACAGTGCTGGCCCCAAATACTGTGTTCATTAACTTATGAATTTAGTGAGAAATTAGATATTCTGTCTTACAACAATGAGAATTGTGAAGAATAAATCGAGCTTTTCATGGTGTTTAGCAACAGTTGATATGACTCAATATGCTTATGCCTGTATTCCTGGCTTCCGGATTCCTCCTTGCCTAGTCTCTGCTATTGCAGGCTTTTGGGGAATGAACCAGCAGATGGGAGATTCATTCTCTCTCTCCCTCTTTCTCTTTGTCTCTGTCACACACACACCTTTCAAACACACAAATATATCTTAAAATTAATATAGTGAAAGCAAGTATTAATTGAGCTCCTTTCCTACATGTCATTTTGGACATTACCTGAAATGAAAACAGTCATCATTTTAGAATCATCAGGGTCTAGAAATATCTGAGTCTCTGCTGATCACTTGTAATTATGAGCATTATAATTTCATCATGATATGATAACCAGGCATGGGAAAGTCCAAATCATTAATTGAACATCTTTTAGACTTAAATTTTGCAAGTTATGGAGGTATATGCAGGAATTCATGTATGGAAGTATGTTTTTAACATTTATATTTAAGATGTTAAAGAACAAAGAGTGAAATCAATTCTGTAAATTTAATCCACAGGTGTATTTTTATGGCCTATTTGATAGTCATTAAAATTAGACTAGTTGGCAACGATCATAATTTTGGGGATTGCATATGGAAATGTAGATTTTTAACTTTTCTTAAAAATCAGAAGAAAAAAACTAAAAAATCAGTTGGGGCTTATTAAATGCTGCCATTCGAGATGGGCTTGAAGGACTTCCAGTATATCATTTTCCATTCAGCATTTATTTGCCTTCCTAGCTCCAGTAGGCATTTGAATCCCATATCTTTGTGAGTGTAATATTTTGTGTGGGTTCCTTAGCTTAATTTAAGAGATTTAACTGCTAACATTATTTTATTTGAATGTGTTAAATTATCTGTGTATTCATTAAATGATAGTATTTTTCACTTAAAAAATTTGGGTTTGTAAGGAGAAGGAAGAAGATATTCACTTTAAATAACTCTAGGAAGAAGTTCATATTGTAGTTGCAGTAATAAATGTAAATAGACTGAATACTTACATAGCACTGATTTACCACAATAAATAGTATAAATCTTGATTGCTACTAGATAATCTGCTTCAGAGGCTAGAGTAATTATAGGAAAATGCTACAAGCCATTTTCCATGTTTCTTCTTGGTGAAAACTTTTCAGCACAAAGATTTTGTGTATTTCTTGATCATTGTGAGATTTTCAAGATGGCCTTATTTCTTCATATTTACTTCATCTCAGAACTTAGCAGTGTGGTTTCAGACTTGCTATATTGGATTTTTGACTCTGCTGAATTACTAATGCCACCGTTGACATGAACTGTTATTCAGCAAATGTGTTATGGAATCCAAGTAGCTTTCAGTCAGCTTTATTCAATCTCATATTTATTTGGTTGACATTGCGTGAGACAACCCTCTTCTCCAAAGCAGCAATATATGAGTATAGTCAAAGTTAGTAGCTTACATTTACATGTTGCCTCTTCTGATTTACTTGCCCAAATTGATGTGGCAAAGCTACTTTTATTTTCTACTGCTGTTACTGAACATATGGTCGGCTAACTAGTATATGATTTATCTTCCCAAACACTTCCTGTCATTGATTTAATTTTCTCATCTGCATGGCATATAACCTAAGTGCTGCATCTGAGACCCAGTGCCACTTACATTGCTATTATTGATGAACAGAGTTACTTTTCAAATGGTTTGGTTCACTTACAGTGTTCCTTACCATGTTTATTTAATTTAGCTCTGTTTAAATTTAATTAGTTTTCAAAAAGCCACAGAGAGCATAACATATTTGTTTCCTGAAATCAAAAATAAAGAATGCATTATGCTATCTCAGTGAACCAAAATTTATGTTGTCATTATGTAAATGAATGTAATATACACATGTTCTTTTCTACAGTCTCAAAGTTATATATGAATAATATTCTGTTCAATCAATCATAAAGATTCAATTAGGAATTATAAAGAATAAATCATAAAGATTGACTAAATTAAAGAGTTAATTGTATTTGAGACATACTTTTTTTTCCAAAGAAATCTTTTATTTAATGAGTACAAATTTCATAAGTACAACTTTAGGAATATAATGATTCTTTCCACCATACCCGCCCTCCCATCCCCACTCCCATCCCACCTCCTTCTCCCTCTCCCGTTCCCAGTCCCATTCTCCATTAAGAAAAACAAAACAAAACAAAACTGTTCCTTGACTGTCAAGACAGGGCTGTTCAAGTCATTTCTTCTCAAAGTGTGAGACATACTTTTAAAATATTTTCTATTTTTAAAAAGAGGGATTTTTCCTTTTATTATGAGCATAATACCACATAATCACATAATATTCTAAGACATTTTCTTTTTTTTCCTCTATGCAATTTTCTCAGAAACAACTTACAATTTTATGGCTTTAGGTATAACTTACATATACCAATCACTTTCAAATACACAGGTATCTTCCAATGTGTATTTACATCCTCAACCTCCCCATTGATCTCCAATGCTTTGTAAATTTTTATTTTGTTTGACAGCTCATCTTTGATGTTTTATAGGAATGAGGAAACCAAAATGTCCAAACTAAATTAGTCTTCTCCTAATCTTTCCCTGGCTTCTGTTGTCTGTATCTGATACTTGTTTACATTCATTATCCAGGACGGTTTCACACATCCACTCTTATCAATGGCTGGGAAAAGGGAGGTTGATAATTGGGATTGTGGATAACCAATAGTATCTGGCTGAAGTTATGTTGCTTTTGCAAATAATTTATTTCCTTTGTGTCAAAATTTTCTTATCTGTGAATTGAAATAGTTCCTGGCAAACAGTAGGTGATTAGTAAATATTTGTTGCTGTTTTAGTTATGTTGGTGCATAGCCAAGTACTCCCAAACGATGTGACTTAAAATAACAATTCATTATTTTTCATGACTGCACTAAAGTGGCAGACAGAGTTTGATTGCTAAGGCAAAATGGCAATGCTTAAATTTATAGTTTATTGCTGAAAAACAATAAAATAGCCACAGCATTAAAGTAAGGGCATTCTTGATTAGCCAAAAGCTTCAAGGATTCCAAAGATTACAGAAGTGAACTCTTAATTATTTTCCCTCTCATACCAGGAATTACTTTCTCTTTTATATCAGGAACTACTGAAATGTACAAGAAACACCTCAGAAACAGGGACCACAAAATAGTCTTGCCAGGTTTCTTATATGCTGCTGGTGAGTGGGCATGCTGTTGCCCGTCCTTCCTTCCTTCCTTCCTTCCTTCCTTCCTTCCTTCCTTCCTTCCTTCCTTCCTTCCTTCCTTCCTTCCTTCCTTCCTTCCTTCCTCTCTCTCTCTCTCTCTCTCTCTCTCTCTCTTTCTTTCTTTCTTTCTTTCTTTTTTGACACGCAGAGTGGACAGTGAGAGAGAGAGACAGAGAGAAAGGTCTTCCTTTGCCGTTGGTTCACCCTCCAGTGGCCACCAAGGCCAGCGCGCTGATCTGAGGGCAGGAGCCAGGTGCTTCCTCCTGGTCTCCCATGGGGTGCAGGGCCCAAGCACTTGGGCCATCCTCCACTGCACTCCCGGGCCACAGCAGAGAGCTGGCCCGGAAGAGGGGCAACCGGGACAGAATCCGGCGCCCCGACCGGGACTAGAATGTGGTGTGCCGGTGCTGCAAGGCGGAGGATTAGCCTATTGAGCCGCGGCGCAGGTTGGGCATACTGTTTCATGACCAAGCACCAAATGGTAGAATCCTCCATGAATCTCACTGAAACCATGTAGAAATCATCAAGCATACTGTTATCAGTTAAACATGTTCACAAGCAGATGAAAACTACTCTGAAGCCCATAGGACCCATAATTATAAAGTAAGTCTAATTAGTAGTTTCATTCCTGATTGAGGGTCAGTGCCTCCTAGTTAATTCAGTGAAATGGCTCATGCTGGTTCCAGGCCCACTGAAATTAACCTCTCAGTAAACTGATTCTCTGGATTCACTGGGCTCTGTTAGCTTGTTTTTCTCATCCATGTTGTTATTACCTGGGGCCACTCCTGCGACTTCATTCTTTTGGGGATGGGGCTGAGACTGAAAAAGTGAAGATATTTACATGTGTGGCACCTCATATAGGTTGGCTGTCATGAATGGAGTTGGTAATTGGATTAATTTCATGGAGTCTGAGGGTTCTGTGAGTGCAAATGTGGAGCACATTATGCCTATTAAGGCCTATGCTCTGAAGTGGTATTATTCAGTTTCCTCTGTACTCTATTTGTCAAACCAAACCACAAGGGAAGCTCATATTCCAGGAGATGGAAAAAGACTCTCCCATCTTCTGATGGGAGATAAGCATAAGATTAAGGGTATAGAAATTTTTGGTGACTATCTGTGTAGACAATCTATAGAAACTGATTTTTGTTTTTAATAAGTGCTTTATTATCATCACTCAACTAATGTCCAATCAAAGAAGGCATTCTCTTTTGCCTGGATTTTTGAAATATCCTTGTAACTTGTGTCTCTACTTAAAATATTATTCCTTTCTTTAATCTATTGTTTGTAGGCAGTACATTTATCTTCTTAAATTGTAATCTGACAACAATAAGACAAAGAATCCAGTTAAAAATAGACCAAAGACTTAAATAGACATTTTTCCAAAGAAGATATCCAAATGGCCAATTAACCCATAAAAAATGTTCAGCATCCTTAGGCATTAGGGAAATGCAAATCAAAATAACAGTGAGATTCCACTTTTCTAGGATGGCTATAATAAAAAAATGAAAAATAACAAGTATTAATGAGGTGATGGAGAGATTGGTATCCCCATGCACTGCTGCTGGGAATGTAAAATTGAGATAACCCTATGGAAAACAGTTTAGTGATTCCTAAGTAAGACAATATAAAATGATCATTCAACTCAGGAGTTCTATTCCTTGCTCTAGCCTTCCTCAGAGATTTACAAATGATCTTCACTCTGTCAGGAATGCTATTCTGACCGAATTTTCCATGTTCTTTGCATATGCTGCCATAATAGGAATTAAAAAAAAAACTTTTATTTAATGAATATAAATTTCCAAAGTACAGCTTATGGATTACAATGGCTTCCCCCCCATAACGTCCCTCTCACCCGCAACCCTCCCCTTTCCCACTCCCTCTCCCCTTCCATTCACATCAAGATTCATTTTTGATTCTCTTTATATACAGAAGATCAGTTTAGCATACATTAAGTAAAGATTTCAACAGTTTGCTCCCACACAGAAACATAAAGTGAAAAATACTGTTTAAGTACTAGTTATAGCATTAAATCTCAATGTACAGCACACTAAGGACATAATAGGAATGTTATTCCATCCACTTTTCCCAAGAGAAGTTCCTTCTTTTGTTTAGGTTTCACATAAATGGTTTTTCCTTTCCATATAACATTTTTTTGTACCAACATTTTATATCCTTCCTGTCAGAAATTATACCTTGTATCTGTTAGTCTTGTTAACTGTTGCATATTGGTCTTTTTCACTGAAATTTTCACTTCCTGAGGGGAGAGCTCTTTCTTGCTACCCATATTAATGCTTAATGTATTGGTTGATTGAATAAATAATTGCAAAAAGAATGAATATTTAACCAAAGAAATTTGTTCCAGAATATAAAACAGTGCCTGTTACTGTAGGAGGGTACCTAAAGTAGTTTGTGGAAAAATAGAATTAGATGTTTATTTTGCTTCAAAAGAATTTTTGAATCTATGCATCGTTTTCTCATAAGTGAACATTTTCCATGAATTTTTGAAGACTCTCCAATATAATATCTTAATGAGCCCTTAATATTTTTCAGTCAGTTTTTTCCATGATCTCTGTAATCCTGTACTTTTGTTAAATTCCTTGAAAAAGAGGAGGGGCCTTGTAGTTAGCCAGACTTTATTTTGATTTTTGCCACTACTAAGAGTTTGGTAGTTAAATTACTTAATCTCCATGAATTTTTTTTCCTCATTGAGAAAATTTATGAATCATGCTGTCTACCTTGTGAGACTTTTAAGGATTAAGGACCATGTAGGAAAAATATCAAGTATAATGCCTGTCCCACCATGGTACTCAGTAAATGTGAGAAATTATTTTTACTTCATTTCACTTGTAAGAAGGATTATGGACAAGAAGAACCAAAACCATTATCTCAGTGAATGCTGGATACAGATTTATACTCTAAGAATTAAAGCATATAAACTAAAATAAAAGCTTTTATAGGTATTTGGATGGTTACTAGGAAAAAATAACCTTAAATTTCTCTATAATTTCTCTATACTATTTTTGTGATGTCATTGCTTGGATATGTATAGAATGAGGATACTTTGTTATAAATATACTGATAAGAACAATCAGTTAAATTAGATGTGGAACTAAAGTTCATGAAAACAAATGAAAAACCTAAAAGTAGACTTCTTGGCATCTTTCTGCACCAAACATCATTTGGCAATCAGTGCCATTTCCTCAGTTAATATGTTTGAATAATCATAGTTTAAGGGCAATATCCTGGTTTTGGATGCTATATGCATGCAATTATGTTCTGTACAAATATCAGGTTCTGAAAAAATACTTCTGTATTTGAAGGAGAGATGCAGAAAAGTCAAGAGTTATAGATGACACTAGTCTATGTTCTCATATATTCAGTTAATATTATTAAACTGTTAATGTTTCAAAAGAATGGTAAAGTCAACTTTTTTCCCATCTTCTGAAAATTGCCATGATTGGGCCAGTGTTGTGATGTAGTGGGTTAAGCTACTGCCTGCAATGCTATAATCCCACACGGATGTCTGAGTTTCAGCTGAACCACTTCTGATCCAGCTCCCTAATTATGCACCTTGGAAAGCAGTGAAAAATGACGCAAGTGCTTGGGCCCCTGTACCCACCTGGGAGACCTGAAAAAGCTCCTGGCTTTGGCCTGGCCCAGCCCAGACAATTGGGGCGTTTTGAGGAATGAACCAGTAGATTGAAGACCTGTCTTTCTCTTTCTCTTCCTTTGTCTCAATGTAACTCTACATTTCAAATAAATCTGTTTAAAAATTGCTATGATATAAAATGATTTTTTAAAGATTGTTTATTTGAAGGGCAGAATTTCAGAGAGAGAGAAAGAGAGAGAGAGAGAGAGAGAGAGAGAGAGAGAGAGAAAGAGAAGGAGAGATAGAGAGGGAGAAGGAGAGACAGAGAGTGAAATCTTGTATCCACTGGTTTACTCCCTAGATGGATGCAACAGCTGGGATTGGGCCAGGCTGAAGCTGGGAGCCAGGAACTTCTTTTGAGTCTCACACGTGGGTGCAGGGGCCCAAGGACTTAGGCCATCCTCCACTGTTTTCCTAGGTGCATTAGCAGGGAACTGGATAAGAAATGGAGCAGCTGGGACTCAAACAGGCATCCATGTGGGATGCTGTCATTGCATAGGCGGCTTATCCTGCTGTGTCACAGTGCTGACCATTCAGTGATTCTCAAACTATGTTGATGCCATTGTTTTCTATTCTTACATTCTTAGCTTCATGAAATTATTTATATTTTGTGGGTTTTATAAATGCTTCTAGTACTCGTTATAGCATTAAATCTCAATGCACAGCACATTAAGGACAGAGATCCTACATGAGGAGTAAGTGCACAGTGACTCCTGTTGTTGACTTTACCAATTGACACTCCTGTCTATGGCATCAGTAATCTCCCTATGCTCCAGTCATGAGTTTCCAAGGCTATGGAAGCCCTCTGAGTTCTCCGACTCTTATCTTGTTTAGACAAGGTCATAGTCAAAGTGGAGGTTCTCTCCTCCCTTCAGAGAAAGGTACCTCCTTCTTTGAAGACCTGTTCTTTCCACTGGGATCTCACTCGCAGAGATCTTTTGCCAGAGTGTCTTGGCTTTCCATGCCTGAAATACTCTCATGAGCTTTTCAGCCAGCTCCGAATGCCTTTAGGGCTGATTCTGAGGCCAGAGTGCTATTTAGGACATCTGTCATTCTATGAGTCTGCTGAGTATCTCACTTCCCATGTTGGATCACTCTCCCCTTTATTTACTCCATCAGTTAGCGTTAGCAGGTACTAGACTTGTCTATGTGCTCCCTTTGACTCCCAGTCCCTTCACCATGACCAACTGTGAACTGAAACTGATCACCTGGAACAGTGAGATGGCATTGGTACATGCCACCTTGATGGGATTGAATTGGAATCCCCTGGTATGCTTCCAACTCCACCACTTGGGGCAAGTCAGCCTGAGCATGTCCCAAATTATACATCTCTTCCCTCTCCCATTCCCACCACCATGTTCAACAGGGATCACATTTCAGTTAATTTTCAACACCTAAGAATAACTGTGCATCAATTACAGATCTAAACCAGTCATATTAAGTAGAACAGATAAAAAAACTACTAAGAGGGATAATGCTATAACGAGTACTCAAACAATATATTTCACTTTGTGTTTCTATGGGGGTGCAAACTGTTGAAATCCTTACTTAATGCATACTAAACTGATCCTCTGTAAAAAAAAAAAAAAGAAATTATCAATTCCCAACTTGACTCTCACTGGGATTAAACATGACAATAGGTCTGCTCTGATTTCATCATCATTTAAAAAAAATCATCTATTATTTTTCACTTTATATTTCTGTGTGGGAGCAAAATGTTGAAATCCATACTTAATGTATACTAAGCTGATCTTCTGTATATTAAGATAATCGAAAATGAATCTTAATGTGAATGGAAGGGGAGAGGGAGTGGGAAAGGGGAGGGTTGTGGGTGGGAGGGACGGTATGGGGGGGAAGCTATTGTAATCCATAAATCGTACTTTGGAAATTTATATGCATTAAATAAAATTTAATAAATAAATAAATAAATAAATAAATAAAAAATAAATGCTTCTAGTTAAACAAAGTGGAATGAATTCAGGCATGCATCAAACTCCTCCTTGTACTAGAATGCTAGGGCTGCCACTGCAAAGTTTCAAAGACTGGAGGCTTGAATCAAAGAAATTTATTTGCTCATGGCTCTGGAGGCTAAAAGTCTGAGATCAAGATGTCAACAATGATTTACTCAGAGGTCTCTCTCTCTCTGACATGTAAGTGACCATGTTCTTCCATGTTCTTCTGGTCTTATTACATGCTTATTCCTCTGTTTGCGCACATATCTATGTCAAACTTTCTTCCTCATGTAGAGAAATCAGTCATATTTGCTTAGGACTCAGACTAAATTCCCTATTTCACTTAATTACCCCCTTAAAGATCTTATACCCAAATATGCTTACATTCTGAAGTACTTGGGGTTAGAACTTTAATGTGAATTTGGGAAGATGGAATTTAGTTCATGACCCTCTTGAAGTGTCAATAAATTAATGAGTAAAGGAATGAGAAAAATGCAATGTTATAAATAAAAAGAATGGGAGAGATATGATTACTGATACCAGATATCTTCAATTTCAGAAGAAAAAAAGCTGATGGGAAGTAGTAAGTGGTAAAAGCTAATGGATGAATGGAAATGAATGGCAGAATGGAGAAAACTTTCATGTAAATGCCTTCCCCCAACTCTCTACCCTCACTCTTTCCAGATTTTATTTTACATGCAGATAAAATATAATTATTTTTACTTCCATATATGAAAGAGAACATGTGGTATTTTTCTTTCTATATCTGTCTTATTTGTTTAACATAATGATTGCTAGTTACATCCATGTTATTCAAATGCCAGTATTTCATTCTTTTTTTAATGACAGAATAATATCCCATTGTTTATACATACCACATTTTCTTCGCCTGTTCATCCAGTGATAGATACATAGGTTGATTCTATATCTTTTCTATTGTGAATAATGCTATAATGAACATGGGCGTACAGGTATCTTTTTCATATGCTGATTTCATTTCTTTAGGATATATATCCAGAAGTAGAGTGGCTGGGACATATGATAGATCTATTTGTATTTTTAAGGATCCTCTGTGCTGTTCTTCAGAATGGCTCTACTAGTTTACATTCTTATAAATATTGTATAAGGATTCCTTTTTCTCCATGTTCTTGCCAGCATTTGTTATTTTTTTGTGTTTTTGATAATAGCCGTTCTAACTGGAGTGAGGTGATACCTCATTGCACTCCTGATTTGCATTTCCCTGATGGCTGGTAATATTGAACATTATTTCATGTATTTGTTGGCCATCTGTAGTTCCTCTGAAGAGTGTATTCAGATTCTTTGCCTACTTAAAAATTGAATTGGTTGTTATCTTTTTGTTGAGTTTTCTGAGTTCCTTATGTATTTTGGGTAGTCTTTGTCAGATAAATAGTTTGAATATACTTTCTCCGATTCTGTTGGCTATCTGTTCACTGTGTTGGTTGTTTTCTAAGCTTCTTAGATTGATGTACTCCCATTTGTTTATTCTTTTGTTGCCTGCACTTTTGGGATCTTATGCAAGAAAACTCATTGGCTGTGCCATTATATTGAAGTGTTTCCCCTGTTTTTCCTTTCCTTTTGAAAGATTTATTTACTTATTTGGAACGTAGAGTTACAGAGACAGAAGTAGAAAGAGAGGGAGAAAGGCAGAGAGAGAGAGAGAGATTGATCTTCCATCTGTTGGTTCACTCCCCCAATGACTGCAATGACAAGGGCTGGAGCTGGCCTAAGCAAGGAGCTTCTTAAGGGTCTCATGTGGGTGGCACGGGCCCGGGGCTTGGGTCACCTGGTGCTTTCCCAAGAGCTTTAGCAAGGAACTCGATCAGAAGTGGAGCAGCTGGGACTCCACTTGGCGCTGCTGGTGGCAGCTAAACCTGCTGCACCACAGCACAGTGTCCTCTTGTGTTCTGTAAATGGTTTAATAGTTTCAAGTCTTAAATTCAGATCTTTGACATATTTTGCATCGATTTTTGTGTAAGCTGAGAGGTTGGGGGTGTTGTTTCAGTCAGTTGCATATGGATATGCAATTTTCCAGCACCATTTATCAAAGAGTCTGTCTCTTCTCCATGGTATATTTTTAGTTTCTTAGTCAAAGATGTAGATTTATTTCTGGCATTTCTATTCCTTCTTACTTTCTTTTTCCCTTCTTCCCACCCCCTTTTCTTTCTTCCTTTCTTATAGTGAATAGCCAATATATTTTCAATTCCAAATTGAATTCTAAACATAATCATTTGCACTTAAGTCTCACAATTCCTGCTGGGTATAGGTCATATGATTTATTTTCTGTTTTCTGCTTTTTATTATTAAGGAATAAAGAGAGATCAGACTAAGAGTTATAGGCCAGTTGTGTTTGTAGGTTCATCTCTAAATTTTTATTTATAAAAAGGAATAAATCTCCTTTCATAATACAGTTTTAGAGCATAATGATACTTCCTACCCTACCCTCTCTCCCTCACTCTCTTGCTCACAGCCTCTCTCCATTTCTTATTTTTCTTTTAACTTTTACAATTATATACTTTAAAGTTTCTTTATAATAACAAGCTTAACCTTTCACTAAATAAAGGATTCAATAAGTAGTAAGTAGAAAAACTATTGTTCCTAAAGAGTATGAGTCAAGGACTGTAAACAGTAATCAAATATCAAAATGTCAATTTTGATCACTACATTTTTTGTACTCTGTGTAATAGCTACCTCAAATCAGGGAAATCATAATGATATTTGTCTTCTTGGGACAACATATTTCACTAAGCATAATGGTCTTCAGTTATATACATTTTGTTGTAAAAGGTAGTATTTCATTTTTTTATGACTGTGTATATATACCACATTTCCTTTATCCAGACATCAGTTGGTAGACATCTGGTATGATTCCATCTCTGCTTTTGTGAATTGAGTTGCAGTAAATAAGGAGGTACAAATAACTCTCATATGATTATTTCACTTCATTTGGGTAAGTTTCTAGAAGTGGGCTGGCTGGGTCATATGGCAGATATATTTTCAGATTTCTGAGGAATCTCCATAATGTCTTCTATAGTGGTTATACTAGTTTACATCCCCTCCAGTAGTGTATTAGGGTACCTTTTCCCCTACATACTCACCAGCATTTGTTATTTTTTTAAATTTTTGAATGATAGCCAATCTAACTGGGATGAGGTGAACATTTATTGTGGTTTTTATGTGGATTTAACTGATGGGTAGTGATATTGAGCATCTTTTCAAGTGTCTGTTGGCTATTTTGTTTCATCTTGTGAAAAATTCAAATTGTTTTCCCATTTCTTTTTTTAAAAAAGGATTTATTTATTTATTTGAAAGGCAGAGTTACAGAGAGACAGAGGCAGAGAGAGAAAGAGAGAGAGAGAGAGAGAGGCCAAGAGGCACAGGCAGCCAAAGCCAATATTAACAAATGGGATTATATCAAATTGAGAAGCTTCTGTACTGCAAAAGAAACAGCCGGGAAAGTGAAGAGGTAACCAACGGAATGGCGGAAATTATTTGCAAACCATCCAAATGATAAAGGATTAATAATCAGAATGTATAAAGAGATCAAGAAACTCCACAAAAACAAAGTAAACAACCCAATTAAGAAATGGGCAAAGGACTTAAACAGACATTTTTCTTTTTTTTTTATTTGACAGATAGAGTTATAGACAGTGAGAGAGAGAGACAGAGAGAAAGGTCTTCCTTCCGTTGGTTCAATCCCCAAATGGCCACTACAGCTGGTGCTGTGCCAATCCGAAGCCAGGAGCCAGGTGCTTCTTCCTGGTCTCCCATGTGGGTGCAGGAGCCCAAGCACTTGGGTCATCCTCCACTGCCCTCCCGGGCCACAGTAGAGAGCTGGACTGAAAGAGGAGCAGCCGGGACTAGAACCCAGCGCCCATATGGGATACCAGCGCTGCAGGCAGAGGACTAGCCAAGTGAGCCACGGTGCCAGCCCCAAACAGACATTTTTCAAAAGAGGAAATTCAAAAGACATATGAAAAAATGCTCAGGATCACTGTCACAGAAATGCAAATCAAAACCACAATGAAGTTTCACCTTACCCCAGTTAAAATGGCTTTCATACAGAAATCAACAAACTACAAATGCTGGTGAGGATGTGGAGAAAAAGTTTCCCTAATCCATTGTTGGTGAGAATGTAAATTGGTAAAATGACTGTGGAAGACAGTTTGGAGATACCTCAGAAGTCTGAATATAGTCCTACCATATGACCCAGCCATTGAACTCCTGGGAATTTACCCCAGGGAAATGAAATTGGCAAATAAAAGAGTTATCTGCACCCACATGTTTATTGTAGCTCAATTCACAATAGCTAAGACATGGAATTAACCTAAATACCCATCAACTGAAGACTGGATAAAGGAATTACAGGATTTGTACTCTTTGGAATACTATATAGCCGTACAAAATTAAAATCTGGTCATTTGCAGCAAAATGGATGAATCTGGAAAACATCATACTTTGTGAAATAAGCCAGTCCTAAGGGACAAATACCATATATTCTTGTATGTTGCTCTACGATAACTAATCAGGCACCTAAAAGGAAACCTTTAAAAGTGAAATTGACAGTTTGAAAGGCAATGAATTGAACAATGCTTATCTTGACTGTTGAGGAACAGTTCTGTCTTTTTTTCTTTTCCTTCATAATACAATTGGTTGAACTTTTTACTTAACATAGAATTAATCATATGTGTATAAAATCAATTGAAAGTTCAACCCAGTAAAAAATAAGAGTGAGGATAAGAGAGGGAGGAGGAATTTTGTAACTGTAAAACTATATGGTTCTGCTTAGATTCCTATGGACTTACTTCCAAGTATACAGCTAATATCTTGCTATGGGAATCCAAATCCCATTATGCTGAGTGCTAATAATGCTATCTAGAGTGTTAAAATGATCATATTAAGTGTTAAATTGATCATATATAGGATTAAATGTTAAAGGAATTATAAATATGATCAAGTGTCTGTTAATAACAATAGATGGAATTAAAAAGGAGAGAATGTTCCAACATGGAAGCAGTTCACACAGCAGACTCATAGAATGACAATCATTTTAGATATCACTCTGACTTCAGAATCAGCCCTTAAGGCATTCCGGTCTGGCTGAAAAGCCCATGAGAGCATGGTATGGCATGGAAAGCCAAGATACCATGGCAAAAAAAAATGTCCTACTTGAAGGATCTTTGTGAGTGAGACCCCAGTGGAAAGAAGGGGCCATCAAAGAAGGATGTACTGTTCTGTGGAGGGAGGAAAGAACCACTTTGCTTATGGCCTAGCCTAATTACTGATGGAGACTGTGGACTCAGAAGTCTTCCATAGCCTCTCAGCACATGTCAAGAGCCTCAAGTGATCACTGACTTTGTACATAAGAGTGTTAATTGTTAAATTAACAGCAGGATTTACTGTGTACTTAATCCCTAAGCAGGACTTCTGTCCTAAATGAGTTATACTATGAGAATTAACTGTAAAACTTGTTCTCAAACAATTTTATATATTTTTTGTGCGTTTGTATGTAAGTTGTTGACATCTTTACTTAGTAGAGAGTTGGTCTTCTATGTATAAAGTTAATTGAAAACCAATTTCAATGGAGAATGGGACTGGGAATGGGACTGGGGGTGGGAGTGCAGATATGTTGGGAAGAATCACTATATTCCTAAAGTTGTACTTATGAAATCTGTACTCATTAAATAAAAGGTTTCTAAAAAATTAATAACATAACATACAAGATAGAACAATGAAGCAGTTTTCAATAGTAGCTTTTTAAAATCTTTAGCTTTTTTTTTTCTTTAAAAAGTTACCATGGATTGATTAGAATTACTTCCTGCTGTTACTGATCTGAATTAATCATACTTTTTTCTAAGTTGATACCTGTGTTACATCATTGGCTTTATCTGTTTACAGAACTGTCCCAAACATTGAATACAATAGAGGTCAGGGAAAAAGAAGTCCTTTGGAACTTGGAACCTAAAAGAAGTCACATTGATACATAGAACCATTAATGTTTTAACTTTATGAGTGGTAAATCTGATTTTTAGTTTTTGAAGAATACAAAACTGTGAATTACAAAAGACTTTAAATAACCATGTTTAAAATTATGAACTCATTAACCAACAAGAAGTGGCACTTGCTTACTCTGCACAATATATTTGAAAGCACCTGTAGAATTTTACAAAACGTTCATCTATTTTAGGACTCTGAGCCTTTCTCATTAAGATAACCATCATGTCTGATAACACAAGATCATTAGACTTGTAACCTTTGCACATTTGTATTACTAGCATTTTACATTATCATAACTTAAAATTTAGTACCACTTCACATCATGACAGTACCTTTAATATAATCCAAATAGCCTTATTAGTTGTAGTCTCTGTAAAATGAGACATATATCCTTTGATATTCCCAGGGACCCAACTGGAAATATCAAAGTCCAAATAATTTGGAACTTTGATTTTTTTGAATGCCTGTCAAAGATGCCAAGAAGGCTTAAAATACTTGGTTGAAAAATGGAGGAATCTGGAAAACATCATGCTGAGTGAAATAAGCCAGTCCCAGAGGGACAAATATCATATGTTCTCCCTGATCGGTGACAACTAATCAACCACAAAAAAGGAAACCTGTTGAAGTGAAAGGGACACTATGAGAAACAGTGACTTGATCAGCCCTTGTTCTGACTGTTGATGTACAATTTAATACTTTATCCCTTTTAGTATTTTTTTGTTCTACTTAATACTATTGGTTGAACTCTGTAATTAACAAACAATTATTCTTAGGTGTTTAAATTTAACTGAAAAGTGATCTCAGTTAAATATAAGTGTGGGAATAAGAGAGGGAGGAGATGTTCATTTGGGACATGCTCAAGCTGACTTGCCCCAAATGGTGGAATTAGAGATGTGCCAGGGGATTCCAATACAATCCCATCAAGATTGCATGTATCAATGCCATCTCACTAGTCCAAGTGATCAATTTCTGTTCACAGTTGATCATACTGATAGGTCTAAGAGTCAAAGGGATCACATAAACAAGACTAGTGTCTGCTAATACTAACTGATAGAATTAAAAAGGGAGAGAGTGATCCAACATGGGAAGCGGGATACACAGTAGACTCATAGAATGGCAGATGTCCTAAACAGCACTCTGGCCTCAGCCCTTAAGGCATTCGGATCTGGCTGAAGAGCCTATGAGAGTATTTCAGGCATGGAAAGCCAAGACACTCTGGCAAAACAAAACAAAACAAAACAACCTAAATGAAAGATCTCTGTGAGTGAGATCCTAGTAGAAAGAATGGGCCATCAAAGAAGGAGGTACCTTTCTCTGAAGGGAGGAGAGAACTTCCACTTTGACTATGACCTTGTTGGAATAAGATTGAAGTTGGCGAACTCAAAAGGCTTCCATAGCCTTGGCAACTCCTGACAAGAGCCTTGGGAGAATACTGATGCCATAAACAAAAGTGTCAATTTGTTAAGTCAACAACAGGAGTCACTGTGCACTTATTCCTTATGTAGGATCTCTGTCCTTAATGTGTTGTTCAATGTGAAGTAATGCTGTAACTAGTACTGAAACAGTATGTTTTATGATCTGTGTTGGTGCAAACTGATGAAATCTTTACTTAATATATACTAAATTGATCTTCTGTATATAAAAAGAATTGAAAATGGATCTTGATGTGAATGGAATGGGAGAGGGATCCGGAGATGGGAGGGTTGCGGGTGCGAAGGAAGTTATGGGGAGGGAGCCATTGTATTCCATAAACTGTACTTTGTAAATTTATATTTACTAAATAAAAGTTAAAAAAAATGCTTGGTTGAAATAGAATCCCTGAACATCATGACATAATGTAGATAAGATTTGGTGATTGCTACAAAGTGATTACTCAAATGCTTTATAATTAACATACATTCAAGCAAACTATAACTATTAATCAAAACTCAGCCATTTTACTGCTCTTTTTATCTTTGTAAAGCAAAGTTCCTTTGGAATTTTATAAAAAAGCAGAAAAAAGGAAAAGGAAGTTTTTGTGAAGCAATCAAGATTTTATTTGAAAAAGTTCCTTTAGAACTGTTTATTTATCCTATTACTCACACTTAACATATTTTCTGTGATCCACATTAATGACTACTTATGGAACTGCTGAAAACAAAGGAGAGTAATTGTGGTTTGTCCTTAGCTGATTTTTTAAACCATGTCTGCCTATATATGGAGAAGAAGCATCTCTCTAAAGTTCTAGAAAAGCGATTAACACTGTTTGTAGTGATGCTACCCATCTTTATATATCTGGTACATGGTTTTACTACATGTTCATAATTTAAAAATGGTCTTAGATGTGAAGACTGAAATGATCATTTCTGTCTGCCACCAAGTAATTTCACAAATTTACTCGTTTGAGACAAAACATACACTTGTGTGTATATTTTTGCACTCTGAACTGACTGCTATGAAGAAGAGGTATAACTGTATGAGTTTCTTGTAATGTAGCTGTTTTCCCCAAACAGATTTCTTTTAATATGAGTATATGAGCTGTATGTTTTACTATATCCAGAAATGTCTAATACATTTACTTAGTGACACATTATTTGGCAGAGGAACATATTTCTACATCATAATGTGGCCAGTAAAAATGTATGCTTCAGTTCATATATTCATCGATTCATCCATTCTTTTGGGAAATATTAAGAACACTTACTGTGCTAAGGGTATTCTTCCATGTGTGAGAGTTGCAACAGTGAACAAACAGAAAAAAAAAAACCCAAAACCTTCCCTTCTATAGCTTACAACATGACAAACAAAATTATTTTTGAAATAATAGTAAATGATAGGAGTTTTGAAAAGGCATGAAACTGGACAAGAATTATTTGGGATAAGGCAATGACATTTTAGATTAGATAATCTTGAAATGACTTATTGGGAATATGCACTAATGGAGAACATTGCTTGATGAGAACATTCCAAATGCCAAAGTCTGGAAGCAGATGTATTTGGGAAAGAGATGGAGCTGATGGAATGAGGGGGAGAGTGGTAGGAGATGAGGTTAGATTGATAATAGTATGCTGTGGGGTGGAATTTGGACTATATGAAGTGCTTTGGGCTTTGCTCTGAGATTAGAAGTGGTTGATGGGCTTGGGATAAGTAATATATCCAGTTTGGAGTCTGGAGTGAATTCATCACTGGTGTCTATGTTAATTGACTGAAGATGGACAAGAGTGGAAACAGTGGACCGTTGGGAGACTCTTACAGTAATTCATTTACGAAATGATGGCTTGAATCATTGTGGTGGTTGTGGAGGTGGAGAGAAGTGGTTGGATTTGGATGTAGGAAGACAGGAGTGACAGAATGTGCTCATAGAGCTTCATTATACATCCAATTTGTAAGCCAAGTAATTCTATTCATAAATCAATAAAAATTCTTTCAGATGTGGAAAAGTAGATACATAGAAGATATGAATCTAACCTTTTTTTTTTTTTTACTATGAAAGGTACTTTATCAAAGTACTTAAAAGAGTTGATAATGAATAAATAGCATGCCTTGCTATACATTTAATTTATATTGCTAGGGTGTTAAAGAACTGAGTTCTATGACTTACTGAATTAATTTTTATCTCTTGTAAAGTATCTAGTTAAAAGTTTAATGTCTGACATCATCTAACATTTGTAGTTAAAATATTTCTTAAAACCCATTTGTTGGAAAAAATAGCAGGCTATTCATTAATGGAAATTTCAAAAGATAGTACAGTATTTTTAGAGGAAAGCTAGTGAGATGATTTTAAATGGAATAACTCTAGAAGTCATTTTTATTTTTCTTTAATCATGTGAAGAGCTGGATAATTTTTTTGAGTTTTGTCAGTAGAGGGCAGTAAAGTTTCAAGCAGTGTGTTTTCAGGTTGAAGGGAAGCTTTACTAAGGAAAATTTTTGTTGCTTTTTAAAAAGTGTGTTCTGGCTTGCCTTTCAGTGCAATGCTTTGGTCATATCATATTGGAATTTGCTGAAAAATTCTGTATCTTGGTATAGATGTTTAGCCAACTGTTCCTCTCATGTGCTGTAGACTCTTGGTTAATTAGAATATATGTTTCTTTTTTATAATTTAGGGAGTACCGGGTCCTGGAAAGTATGATATTAAAAGTCAGTTCCAGAAGACTGAAAGTTCATCACCCCATGTGAACAATGCATCTCATGCTTTCCTTTCTCAAACCCAGGTAATCATCATTTTCATGTACTGAGTCTAATTGGCCTAATGTGAGGTCAACAACAAATTTAATGACACTTAAGGAGATTATAAAAAGAAAAGTGATATGTAATCAAATTTGAAACAGATATGATCTGGCAAAAACATGGCCCAAAATATGGGGGAAATGAAATGAATTCAGATTAGACTATTAACAGTATGAATATCACAGAGCAATGTTTGAATTAGAACCATCTATTAAACATTTTTTGCTAAGCAAATTTGTGTATGTGAACATCTGATTTTGAAGAAATATCTATTTTAGTATATTTTAAAATCTATTTTGCTAATGAATGTGTTAACATGTAACTTATGACACAACTGTATATTTAAGAGCAGGTTTTAAAGGCTTTCTGTGGAAGCTGGCCATAGGTAGTATCTATGAAACAAAGATAAACCAGAAAATAATGTCATTGTTTACCTATA